>NC_086444.1:92833550-93133550 GCF_028390025.1 Pseudophryne corroboree | reverse complement strand
CACTGGGGGCACAAACGGGGGCTGTATATGTAGTACTCCTTTTACAAAAGTCTGGACTTCAGGAACTGAAGCCAATTCTTTCTGGAAGAAAATCGACAGGGCCGAAATTTGAACCTTAATGGACCCCAATTTGAGGCCCATAGACAATCCTGTTTGCAGGAAATGTAGGAATCGACCCAGTTGAAATTCCTCCGTGGGGGCCTTCCTGGCCTCACACCGCGCAACATATTTTCTCCAAATGCGGTGATAATGTTGTGCAGTCACCTCCTTCCTGGCTTTTACCAGTGTAGGAATGACCTCTTCCGGAATGCCTTTTTCCCTTAGAATTCGGCGTTCAACCGCCATGCCGTCAAACGCAGCCGCGGTAAGTCTTGGAATAGACACGGTCCCTGCTGAAGCAGGTCCCGTCTTAGAGGTAGAAGCCACGGATCCTCCGTGAGCATCTCTTGAAGTTCCGGGTACCAAGTTCTTCTAGGCCAATCCGGAGCCACGAGTATCGTTCTTACTCCCCTTTGCCGTATAATTCTCAGTACTTTTGGTATGAGAGGCAGAGGAGGGAACACATACACTGACTGGAACACCCACGGTGTTACCAGAGCGTCCACAGCTATTGCCTGAGGGTCTCTTGACCTGGCGCAATACCTGTCCAGTTTTTTGTTGAGGCGGAACGCCATCATATCCACCTTTGGTTTTTCCCAACGGTTCACAATCATGTGGAAGACTTCTGGATGAAGTCCCCACTCTCCCGGGTGTAGATCGTGTCTGCTGAGGAAGTCTGCTTCCCAGTTGTCCACTCCCGGAATGAACACTGCTGACAGTGCTATCACATGATCTTCCACCCAGCGAAGAATCCTTGCAGCTTCTGCCATTGCTGTCCTGCTTCTTGTGCCGCCCTGTCTGTTTACGTGGGCGACTGCCGTGATGTTGTCCGACTGGATCAACACCGGCTGACCCTGAAGCAGGGGTTTTGCCAGACTTAGAGCATTGTAAATCGCTCTTAGCTCCAGTATATTTATGTGAAAAGACATCTCCAGGCTTGACCATACTCCCTGGAAGTTTCTTCCCTGTGTGACCGCTCCCCAGCCTCTCAGACTGGCATTCGTGGTCACCAGGACCCAGTCCTGTATGCCGAATCTGCGGCCCTCTAACAGATGAGCACTCTGCAACCACCACAGAAGAGACACCCTTGTCCGTGGTGATAAGGTTATCCGCTGGTGCATCTGCAGATGCGATCCGGACCATTTGTCCAACAGATCCCACTGAAAAGTTCGTGCGTGGAATCTGCCGAATGGAATCGCTTCGTAAGAAGCCACCATCTTTCCCAGGACTCTTGTGCATTGATGCACAGACACTTTTCCTGGTTTTAGGAGGTTCCTGACAAGTTTGGATAACTCCTTGGCTTTCTCCTCCGGAAGAAACACCTTTTTCTGAACCTTGTCCAGAATCATTCCCAGGAACAGCAGACGTGTTGTCAGTGTCAACTGAGATTTTGGAAAATTCAGAATCCACCCGTGTTGTTGCAGCACTAATTGGGTTAGTGCTACTCCGTCCTCCAGCTGTTCTCTGGACCTTGCCCTTATCAGGAGATCGTCCAAGTAAGGGATAATTAATACGCCTCTTCTTCGAAGAAGAATCATCATTTCGGCCATTACCTTGGTAAAGACCCGAGGTGCCGTGGACAATCCAAACGGCAGCGTCTGAAACTGATAATGACAGTTTTGCACCACGAACCTGAGGTACCCTTGATGTGAAGGGCAAATTGGGACATGCAGGTAAGCATCCTTTATGTCCAGGGACACCATAAAGTCCCCTTCTTCCAGATTCGCTATCACTGCTCTGAGTGACTCCATCTTGAATTTGAATTTCTGTATGTACAGGTTCAAAGATTTCAGATTTAGAATAGGTCTTACCGAGCCGTCCGGCTTCGGTACCACAAATAGCGTGGAGTAATACCCTTTTCCTTGTTGTAGGAGGGGTACCTTGACTATCACCTGCTGAGAAAACAGCTTGTGAATGGCTTCCAATACCGTCGCCCTGTCTGAGGGAGACGTTAGCAAAGCAGACTTTAGGAACCGGCGAGGGGGAGACTTCTCGAATTCCAACCTGTAACCCTGAGATACTACCTGCAGGATCCAGGGGTCCACCTGTGAGCAAGCCCACTGTGCGCTGAAATTCTTGAGTCGACCCCCCACCGCTCCTGAGTCCGCTTGTAAAGCCCCAGCGTCATGCTGAGGGCTTTGCAGAACCCTGGGAGGGCTTCTGTTCCTGGGCAGGGGCTGCTTGCTGTCCTCTCTTACCCCTTCCTCTGCCCCGGGGCAGATATGACTGTCCTTTGGCCCGCTTGTTCTTATAGGACCGAAAGGACTGCGGCTGAAAAGACGGTGTCTTTTTCTGTTGGGAGGGGGTCTGAGGTAAAAAGGTGGATTTTCCGGCAGTTGCCGTGGCCACCAGATCCGATAGACCGACGCCAAATAATTCCTCCCCTTTATACGGCAATACTTCCATATGTCGTTTAGAATCCGCATCACCTGACCACTGTCGCGTCCATAAACTTCTTCTGGCAGATATGGACATCGCATTTACTCTCGATGCCAGAGTGCAAATATCCCTCTGAGCATCTCGCATATAAAGAAAAGCATCCTTTAATTGCTCTATAGTCAATAAAATACTGTCCCTATCCAGGGTATCAATATTTTCAGTCAGGGAATCCGACCAGACCACCCCAGCACTGCACATCCAGGCTGAGGCGATGGCTGGTCGCAGTATAACACCAGTATGTGTGTATATACTTTTTAGGGTAGTTTCCAGCCTCCTATCAGCTGGATCCTTGAGGGCGGCCGTATCAGGAGACGGTAACGCCACTTGTTTTGATAAGCGTGTGAGCGCCTTATCCACCCTAGGGGGTGTTTCCCAGCGCGCCCTAACCTCTGGCGGGAAAGGGTATAATGCCAATAACTTTTTTGAAATTAGCACTTTTCTATCTGGGTTAACCCACGCTTCATCACATACATCATTCAATTCCTCTGATTCAGGAAAAACTACAGGTAGTTTTTTCACCCCCCACATAATACCCCTTTTTGTGGTACTTGCAGTATCAGAGATATGCAAAGCCTCCTTCATTGCCGTGATCATATAACGTGTGGCCCTACTTGAAAATACGTTTGTTTCTTCACCGTCGACACTAGATTCAGTGTCCGTGTCTGGGTCGACCGACTGAGGTAAAGGGCGTTTTACAGCCCCTGACGGTGTCTGAGACGCCTGGGCAGGTACCAACTGGTTTTCCGGCCGTCTCATGTCGTCAACTGATTTTTGTAATGTGCTGACATTATCACGTAATTCCATAAACAAAGCCATCCATTCCGGTGTCGACTCCCTGGGGGGTGACATCACCATTATCGGCAATTGCTCTGCCTCCACACCAACATCGTCCTCATACATGTCGACACACACGTACCGACACACAGCAGACACACAGGGAATGCTCTTATCGAAGACAGGACCCCACTAGCCCTTTGGGGAGACAGAGGGAGAGTTTGCCAGCACACACCCAAGCGCTATAATATATATGGGAACAACCTTATATAAATGTTGTATCCTTATAGCAGCTTAAATATATAAAATATCGCCAAAAAAAGTGCCCCCCCTCTCTGTTTTACCCTGTTTCTGTAGTGCAGTGCAGGGGAGAGTCCTGGGAGCCTTCCTCACAGCGGAGCTGAGCAGGAAAATGGCGCTGTGTGCTGAGGAGAATAAGCCCCGCCCCCTATTCCGGCGGGCTTTTCTCCCGGAGTTTGAGATATCTGGCATGGGTTTAATACATCCATATAGCCTCAAGGGCTATATGTGATGTATTTTTTAGCCATAAAAGGTATTATACATTGCTGCCCAGGGCGCCCCCAGCAGCGCCCTGCACCCTCCGTGACCTATGGTGTGAAGTGTGTGTCAACAATGGCGCACAGCTGCAGTGCTGTGCGCTACCTTCATGAAGACTGAAAAGCCTTCTGCCGCCGGTTTCTGGACCTTCAATCTTCAGCATCTGCAAAGGGGGTCGGCGGTGCGGCTCCGGGACGAACCCCAGGGTGAGACCTGTGTTCCGACTCCCTCTGGAGCTAATGGTGTCCAGTAGCCTAAGAAGCCAATCCATCCTGCACGCAGGTGAGTTGAACTTCTCTCCCCTAAGTCCCTCGATGCAGTGAGCCTGTTGCCAGCAGGACTCACTGAACATAAAAAACCTAAAAACTTTTTCTAAGCAGCTCCTTAAGAGAGCCACCTAGATTGCACCCTGCTCGGACGGGCACAAAAACCTAACTGAGGCTGGGAGGAGGGTCATAGGGGGAGGAGCCAGTGCACACCACCTGATCCTAAAGCTTTATTTTTGTGCCCTGTCTCCTGCGGAGCCGCTATCCCCATGGTCCTGACGGAGTCCCCAGCATCCACTTAGGACGTCAGAGAAAAACAGTTTAGTAAGAAAAACTTACTACTAGTAAGTATGGGAGGATGCAGACTGTGCACCCACATGACAAATGCATAGTCTACCCACCCCTAGTTACAGCTCCCCACATTACCCAATCACCCCCCCCCCCCCACACACACACACACTGTTCCCCTACTGCTCACACCTTGCACATACAGTGTACACATCCAAACACTGCACATACATACATACATACATACATACATACATATACACACTGCACATACATACATACATACATACATACATACATACACACACTGCACATACATACATACATACATACATACACACACTGCACATACATACATACATACATACATACACACACTGCACATACATACATACATACATACATACATACATACATACATACATACACTGCACATACATACATACATACATACATACATACATACATACATACTAACAGTACACTATACACACACACAGAGCCTGCACACATATACACACTGTACACATACAGTATACACAGTGTAAACAGACAAACACACTGCACACATACACAGCTTACTTCACAAGCAGCCCCTGGGGATCTTCTTTCGCAGGCACATGTATAGCATTAGCAGCAGCCTGCTCTGCCTGGGTCCCGTGTAGCTCCGCCCCCTGCTCACAGCTCCTTCTTCCTCCCGGCCTCTCCAGAATCTCAATCTCCCCTCTTAGTAAAAAAATATAAACAAAAAACAAGCCTTCTGCGGGGAGGGAGAGAGATGGTCTTATATGCCGCCCTGTGCATGTGGCACCCAAATCCGCCACTGCTTAGTAGTACTACTGTACTTTCCACCGGGGCTGCAAAATTGCAACTATGAATGAGCGTGGTTTGGTTAACTGGGGGGCGGGGCTTCTAACAACTGGCAGCATGGGCAGAGCTTCAGATCAGAGGTTGAATGGGAGGGCTTCTAGAGGCTTGTGCTTCAGACAGCCAATGGTGAGTAGGCAGGGCTTCGGTTCAAGATTATACAGCTGTGGGTGAGTGGGCGGGGCTTCCGGCACCCGACGCCAGGGTGGGTTGGTAAAGGCAGAGCTTTGAATTGCTGTGCTGAGATTCGGATGGCCGCTGATGGGGACAGGAATTATTTTTTTCCTGTCAACACTGTCTGCAGAGGATCCTGTGGACGGTGGGCCTATTTTCATGGGGGGCCTGGAGCTGCAGCTCCATCCGCCCCATTGTTAATCCGGCCCTGACCACCAGTATATAATATATAGCATTACGGTACAGTAGGCCACTGCTGTACCTACCTCTGTGTCGTCAAGTATACTATCCATCTACATTCTATACCTGTGGTGCATTTTAGTTTTGCAGTTTGCTGACACAGTGACCACCAGTATATATAGCAGTACGGTACGGAAGGCCACTGCTGTACCTACCTCTGTGTCGTCAAGTATACTATCCATCTACATTCTATACCTGTGGTGCATTTTAGTTTTGCAGCTTGCTGACACAGTGACCACCAGTATATATAGCAGTACGGTACGGAAGGCCGCTGCTGTACCTACCTCTGTGTCGTCAAGTATACTATCCATTTACATTCTATACCTGTGGTGCATTTTAGTTTTGCAGTTTGCTGACACAGTGACCACCAGTATATATAGCAGTACGGTACGGAAGGCCACTGCTGTACCTACCTCTGTGTCGTCAAGTATACTATCCATCTACATTCTATACCTGTGGTGCATTTTAGTTTTGCAGTTTGCTGACACAGTGACCACCAGTATATATAGCAGTACGGTACGGAAGGCCACTGCTGTACCTACCTCTGTGTCGTCAAGTATACTATCCATCTACATTCTATACCTGTGGTGCATTTTAGTTTTGCAGTTTGCTGACACAGTGACCACCAGTATATATAGCAGTACGGTACGGAAGGCCACTGCTGTACCTACCTCTGTGTCGTCAAGTATACTATCCATCTAGATTCTATACCTGTGGTGCATTTTAGTTTTGCAGTTTGCTGACACAGTGACCACCAGTATATATAGCAGTACGGTACGGAAGGCCACTGCTGTACCTACCTCTGTGTTGTCAAGTATACTATCCATCTAGAGTCTATACATGTGGTGCATTTTAGTTTTGCAGTTTGCTGACACAGTGACCACCAGTATATATAGCAGTACGGTACGGAAGGCCACTGCTGTACCTACCTCTGTGTCATCAAGTATACTATCCATCTACATTTTATACCTGTGGTGCATTTTAGTTTTGCAGTTTGCTGACACAGTGACCACCAGTATATATAGCAGTACGGTACGGAAGGCCACTGCTGTACCTACCTCTGTGTCGTCAAGTATATTATCCATCTACATTCTATACCTGTGGTGCATTTTAGTTTTGCAGTTTGCTGACACAGTGACCAACAGTATATATAGCAGTACGGTACGGAAGGCCACTGCTGTACCTACCTCTGTGTCGTCAAGTATACTATCCATCTACATTCTATACCTGTGGTGCATTTTAGTTTTGCAGTTTGCTGACACAGTGACCACCAGTATATATAGCAGTACGGTACGGAAGGCCACTGCTGTACCTACCTCTGTGTTGTCAAGTATACTATCCATCTACATTCTATACCTGTGGTGCGACTTTGGTGCGCCTCTTTTTTTCTTTGCATCATGTGCTGTTTTGGGACAATTTTTTTGAAGTGCCATCCTGCCTGACACTGCAGTGCCACTCCTAGATGGGCCAGGTGTTTGTGTCGGCCACTTGGGTCGCTTAGCTTAGTCACACAGCTACCTCATTGCGCCTCTTGTTTTCTTTGCATCATGTGCTGTTTGGGGACAATTTTTTTGAAGTGCCATCCTGCCTGACACTGCAGTGCCACTCCTAGATGGTCCAGGTGTTTGTGTCGGCCACTTGGGTCGCTTAGCTTAGTCACACAGCTACCTCATTGCGCCTCTTTTTTTCTTTGCATCATGTGCTGTTTGGGGACTATTTTTTTGAAGTGCCATCCTGCCTGACACTGCAGTGCCACTCCTAGATGGGCCAGGTGTTTGTGTCGGCCACTTCGGTCGCTTAGCTTAGTCACACAGCTACCTCATTGCGCCTCTTTTTTTCTTTGCATCATGTGCTGTTTGGGGACAATTTTTTTGAAGTGCCATCCTGCCTGACACTGCAGTGCCACTCCTAGATGGGCCAGGTGTTTGTGTCGGCCACTTGTGTCGCTTAGCTTAGTCACGCAGCGACTTTGGTGCGCCTCTTTTTTTCTTTGCATCATGTGCTGTTTGGGGACAATTTTTTTGAAGTGCCATCCTGCCTGACACTGCAGTGCCACTCCTAGATGGGCCAGGTGTTTGTGTCGGCCACTTGTGTCGCTTAGCTTAGCCATTCAGCGACCTTGGTGCACCTCTTTTTTTCTTTGCATCATGTGCTGTTTGTGGACTATTTTTTTTCAAGTGCCATCCTGCCTGACACTGCAGTGCCACTCCTAGATGGGCCAGGTGTTTGTGTCGGCCACTTGTGTCGCTTTGCTTAGTAACACAGCGACCTTGGGGCGCCTCTTTTTTCTTTGCATCATGTGCTGTTTGGGGACAATTTTTTTGAAGTGCCATCCTGCCTGACACTGCAGTGCCACTCCTAGATGGGCCAGGTGTTTGTGTCAGTCACTTGTGACGCTTAGCTTAGCCATCCAGCGACCTTGGTGCACCTCTTTTTTTCTTTGCATCATGTGCTGTTTGGGGACTATTTTTTTTGAAGTGTCATCCTGTCTGACACTGCAGTGCCACTCCTAGATGGGCCAGGTGTTTGTGTCGGCCACTTGGGTCGCTTAGCTTAGTCACACAGCTACTGTACCTCATTGCGCCTCTTTTTTTCTTTGCATCATGTGCTGTTTGGGGACTATTTTTTTGAAGTGCCATCCTGTCTGACACTGCAGTGCCACTCCTAGATGGGCCAGGTGTTTGTGTCGGCCACTTGGGTCGCTTAGCTTAGTCATCCAGCGACCTCGGTGCAAATTTTGGGACTAAAAATAATATTGTGAGGTGTGAGGTGTTCAGAATAGACTGAAAATGAGTGGAAATTATGGTTATTGAGGTTAATAATACTATGGGATCAAAATGACCCCCAAATTTAAGCTGTTTTTGAGGGGTTTTTGTAAAAAAAACACCCGAATCTAAAACACACCCGAATCCGACAAAAAAATTTCAGGGAGGTTTTGCCAAAACGCGTCCGAATCCAAAACACGGCCGCGGAACTGAATCCAAAACCAAAACACAAAACCCGAAAAATGTCCGGTGCACATCACTAATAAAAATGGGATTTGATATGACTTAACATCAGGCGTTCGAAACACTTCATAACTAACGACGTTAACGCAATAGGTCGATAATCATCTAGGCATTTAGGCATGCCCTTTTTAGGTACAGGAATAATTTTTGTAAACTTAAGACAATTTTGAATTTTACAGACCTGTAATGAGATATTAAATATAAATGTAAAAATCCCAGATATTTGATCACTGCATACTCGGAGAATTTTACCTTGAATCCCATCTGGGCCAGCAGCTTTACCTGTGCTGACACCTCGAAGGCACTTCAGAACATCTTGTTCGTCCAGTATTGCAGGGACCTCACCATATCTAATCTCAACAGCTTTGGCAATAGTCAAATTATTCCTATCAAATCTAGAATAAAAGACATTAAGATCTTCTGCTAATATACTATTTGCTGCACTAGACTCGTCCTTTTGTGGTTTATAATCAGTAATATCTTGCAGGCTCCTCCACATTCTCTTAGAATCGTTACATTGTTTAAACCTATCCTCCATTCTATTAAAAAACAAATTTTTTGCCTTTTTTATCATACAAACTGGTACCTGAACCTGTGCAAGAATCCCTGATACACACTGGCGTGCGCAGCACATTTTATTAGGGGGTGCACCGTCGGAGGGGTGTGTCTAGCACCGTCTTTTGGCCGTGTCTAGCACCATCTATTGATGGTCAACGCATATAAAATATCCACCTATGTACCAAGCCTAATAAAGCAGATACATTGGCCCTCATTCCGAGTTGTTCGCTCGGTATTTTTCATCGCATCGCAGTGAGAATTCTCTTAGTGCGCATGCGTAATGTTCGCACTGCGCATGCGTCAAGTAACTTTACTAAGAAGAAAGTAATTTTACTCACGGCTTTTTCGTCGCTCCGGAGAACGCATTGTGATTGACAGGAAATGGGTGTTACTGGGCGGATGTACGGCGTTTTAGGGGCGTGTGGCAGGAAACGCTACCGTTTCCGGAAAAAACGCAGGCGTGTCTGGAGAAACGGTGGGAGTGCTTGGGCGAACGCTAGGTGTGTTTATGACGTCAGCCGGGACCGAAAAGCACTGAATTGATCGCACAGGCAGAGTAAGTCTGGAGTTACTCAGAAACTGCTAACTCGGTTTTGATCGCAATATTGCGAATACATCGGTCGCACATTTAAGATGTTTAGATTCACTCCCAGTAGGCGGCGGCTTAGCGTGTGTAACTCTGCTATAATCGCCTTGCGAGCGAACAACTCGGAATGAGGGCCATTGTCAGATGTTGTGGTGTGCACCAAACAAACACCCCTGATGGCACTCACTGCAATTACACTGCTCCTCCTCAGCCTGGTCTGACTCCCCCTCTCTTTCACCTGCAAGCTGCAGCAGCTTACTTACAAGTCAGTCACTCACTGACACTGACAGTCACAGACTAGTACTGCTGCTGCTGGAAAAAACGAGTGACGTGTTAATGCTGCTGCCAACCGCCTGCCAGTATTGAATTTGTCTTCCTAAGAGGAATGCTGGCTGCATGCTGCTCCTCATCAGTGGCTGGCGTTGGAATAGCATAGAAGGAGAGAGGTGGGCATGTGGCGGGTGGGCATGCGAGCAGCATGACATAATCACGTCACATAACGCTGTTTTTGTACATGGAGGTGGAGCTGGGAATTTGAAAGCCGGTGTCAGTGGCACCCTTGGGTAACCCAGGCGTCCGGTCAGTAATGCAGTCCTGAGAGGGTGCAGCGCAGAGGGGACAGTAATCAGCCTGCTCGGCGATCGCTGCATCAGGCATGTGAGATAGCAGTGCCAGATATTAGGGGGTGCCTGTGCGCACCAGGCACCGCCCCCCCCTGCGCACACCTATGCTGATACAGCTATGCTGCCCTCTAGATTTACTTGCAGATTACTTTCAAGACAATCTCCCAATTATAGAGGTCTGATGGCATGTGAGGTGTGGAGGAGCAATCAGAGATCTGTATAATAAAAGGTCTTTCTCTTATTCAACATGCTCAGTGGAAGACAGGGTGCATGCCACAGTCACAAGACCCCCCTTCCCCCAATAGCTCCCACTGCAATGATGTCACAGAACACGCCATCATATTACAATCACAATGCCAAAATACATGGTAACAATTAATTATTTCTAATCTTGATACCAATGCAATAACGTACATAATGTACAGGCAAGGCTGGCAACAGAAATCTTGGGGCCCAATACACTCATATTTTTGGGGCCCACTCTCCCTCTGAGGTAGGTATGGGCTTGGTGGCCATCAGTTTATTCCTCCCATGAACCACCCACGTCTCTCTCTCTCCAGCCTCACTGTCTCTCTTACTTCCCATCCTCCTGTGTTTCTCAGTCTCCCCCTCCCCTTTTGGCCCAGCTTTCCCCTGTGTCTCTTAGCAATCCCCCCAATACCCATGTTTCTTTCAGTCTGCTTCTCCCCCTGTGGCTCAGCCTTCCCATGTCTCTGCCCTACTCTGTGTCTCCATTAGCACTTCACTCAGTATCTGATATAAGGCCCCCATTTATCAAGCCATGGAGAGTGATAAATAGCACGGTGATAAAGTACCAACCAACCAGCTCCTAACTATCATGCTGTTATCTTGCAGGCAGTGCAGGCTGCCCGGGGCTCGTTATCAACTCAGCTCTCGATAGTTCCAGACTGAGGAGATCATTCAGAGCTAGCCGCTAATGCGTCCAGCAGCGCAGTTTGCCTATATCGACAAACTACGCATGTGCAGTGGCCGCATTACGCCTGCGCAGCCTTGCACATTGCACCCAAATTTTGGAAGGATGTGGCTGCAATGTGATTGACAGCGGCGGACATTCGGGGGGTGGCGACTTGGTGTTGGGGGCCGTGGCGGAAGGAATGGGGGCACTCCGGGTGCTTTTTCGGGGTGGCTGAATCGGGCCCTTAATCAATCTTAAACGATCCAGGAAAAGCAGCATACAGGGCAGAGTGATCATACAGGGCACTGGATCTGCCAGTGACTGGTCTCCTGAGATTCCTGAGTGTCTGGGGCCCCTCGGAATCTCGAGGCCCATTGCAAGTGTCCCCTTTGTTCCCCCCTGTTGCCAGACCTGGGCGCGGGGCAGGCAGGTAGTAAGGAACTGAAATGGGTTCAGGGTGTGTGGTGTGGGGCCCCCGGCACAGCACATACTACCCCGCATTACGGGGTTCATTCCGACCTGTTCGCATGCAGCGGTTCTTCGCTGCAGTGCGAATGGGTCAGAAATACGCATGCGCGGCAGTCGCATTGCGCATGCGCATCGTTGCCCGGTGCCGATCGTCGCCGGGCAACGACGCAGCCAGCGACAAATGTGATGGCAGCGGCGAGCGCAAGAAGATGGACAGGCGGGAGGCGTTCCGGGGCGGATACTCACCGTTTTCCAGGCGTGGTGAGTCCAACGCAGGCGTGTTGAGGCATTTGGAGGGCGGATGTCTGACGTCAGGACCGGGACCTCCATCGCCGGATCCGTCGCACAGGGTAAGTAACTCTTACCCTGGTCTTGTTTTGCAGGAAACTATTTTAGCATAGCAGGGCTGCACAAGCGTTCGCTGCCCTGCTATGCTAAAATACACTCCCCCATAGGCGGAGATTAGTTGTTCGCACCAGCAGCAAAAAGTTTTTTGGTGCGATCAACTTGGAATGAGGGCCCATATACAGTATACTACAGTAGAGAAGTACTGTAACTATGCTGAACTGGGATTTTGGTTAATATGAGGCCGATTTTTCAACATGTATTTCTGTGGTCAATTTCAGGCGGATTTAGGGCCTTATTCAAATATGTACACAAATGGCGTCAAATCTGCGAAAATATGTAAATGACACAACCATCAAACGCACAATGGTCAATAATGGATCCTATGGCCGCGGAGACTGCCTGAATGAGATAAAACCACGGAGCCCTTTGCACTGCATACTGGATTCCCGTCGCAGGTGGTTGGTTACATGCCCCCATGGCAGCCGTGACACGCCTGCATTTTAGTAGCCACCCATCCCCCGTTACTGCCCACACACAGTTTAGGTCAATCATTTTGCAAATAATCCTCACTGCGACCAACATTGCAAGACCATGGCAGCACATACATACACAATGCAACTTTTACGCATGTGCAGCGGAAAAACAAATTGCTCCATGGCATACAACATCAAATCACGCCCTCAGAAGAGAAATTGTTGTATTAAACCAAAGTCTGCAGGATTAGGTTGCAATAATTCTAGTTCGCAATGCTTATAGCAAGAGTAAAGTTATAAAGGAGCTCAGCTGGATCACCAGCCGTATGGAGAGAAAGATATTGTGTGCTGAAAATATTATTTCTTTTAAGAAACGCTGGGGAGATGACAGATAGAAGAGCTCTCAGCAGGATCTTCTCTTCACATGGCAGCGGGTGTCACTGCAGCACAAAGGCCTCTGGGTAATCAGACTCCAGAAATGATGAACTTCCTGGAATCGGATAAAAAGCAGCATGGTGGGCATGTTTGACAAGCACTTTGTAGGGTGGTTCTAAACCTATTAGACAAACAGATCTAATGTGAAAATAAAATATGCAGTAACATCAAGCTTACAGTGAAAAATTCACAGACCATAACATGAGGAAGCATCCATTATTAAAGTACTGTGCTCATGTAAGCTAACGCAAATGCAACAAAAATAATTACACTACCTACTGTATACATATGATAGAAAGGGGTATATTTACTAAGCTATGAGGTTTTTAGAAGTGGAGATGTTGGGGGCGTGGCTTAGCTGCTGAGGAGAGTGGAGATACATGAAGAAAGCTCCTGCAGCATAAGCACTAAAATTACCTTTTTCCTGCACTTTCCTGTTCCCAGAAGGTATCTGGAGTCCCTTTACCCCTCTCTGAGCTACTCGGGTGCGTGCTGCGGAATCGGGGAGCAAATTCAGAGCTCCTGCGGATTGCGGCCCACCCGCTCCTCCCAGCCTGGGGACTAAATTTATGTCCGCTGCCGACGCTGACCCCCGGAGACGCGGACATACCCTCCGACCGCTGGTGACACCCGCTGGACTCCCCGCTGCTGCGGGCACTACCCAGGAGCGCTGCTGATACCCCAGCCCTGAATACAGACCCGGAGGAGGACGGTTCCCGGCCGGTGGGCCCGACGGAGCGGACGCGCAGCGGCCATCTTGCTGGACCCTCTCGAGGTCCCCGGCCGCCTCCTCTGCCGTACGACTGCCGGAGCCACTGCTGGGCGCCTACACACCGAGCGGGTGAGTCCTCACGCGGCCCGCTGCCTATCGCGGGACCCGCGCTCCCCACACTCTACCCCCGCGAGTTGCGGCCTAGTGGAGTTGGCGGCTAGTGACTCCCCGGCCTACCACGACACGGCGCCCTGGGCCGGACCCCTGGGAGACCCCCGCAACCTTACGGCACGGTGTCACCTGCCCTCTCTGCCTCCCCTCGCATTACATCCGGGGCCCTCTGCTCCCATTGGGATCCCGCTGCATACAATATCGGACTCTCCTTGCTTAAATACAACTGAGGCCGGGGGAAAGGAGATCTCCACTACTGAGTCACATTTAAAACATCTCCCCACCATTGCTGTTACCCAGCCTGTTGCAAAGGTCCCTATCAACCACAGATATCCCCCGCTGCCCGGGATACCTTGCCCGGGTCCCTGCGGGCCCTCGGGACAAGCTAGGGGCCCGACCTGCATCATACATACCTGGCTGCCCATCGCACCCACTACGGTGCCTGCTCCTCAGGAGCCTGCGCCCACTTGACTGCCCCGGGCCCAGCGGATGACGACGGAGACAGCCACAGACCCACTTCACCGGTGCGAGGATCGCCCCTACCCTGCCAGTCCACTGCTGGGGTGACCTGCATGCTATTACCAATCCATTCCTCTCTCGCCGCTTGGTGAGCCACACAGAGCTTATGGCTCCCTAAGCATAACGACCACGAAGTGACGGGGGGTCCTGCCTTTATTGCATTATTCTACTACGTTGATACGAAGCACTGTATTTACAATGTCACAAAAGAATCGCAAGAACTCTCAGACGCCTAAACCTAGTATCCTGCGAGCTTGGGAGAAGGCTGGATCTTCCACCCGGAACTCGCCGTCAACGGAGCATTCCTTTGACCCCACTGACGTTCCCACCTCTAACAGTCCACTATCCACCCAGGACATAGTGGCTATCGTTACGAAAACGATCCAGTCAGAAATGAGATCGGTTTTGACCGAGTTCAGGTCCGAAATAGCCGAACTGGGGTCTCGCACGGATGCACTGGAGCGCAAAGTTGACGACGTCTGCCAATTTCAAACGGTGGTTGAACAGGAACTTCTGGATATTCGGGCAGATATGGAAGCGTACAAGGACCACTTAGAAGATATGGACAACCGCAATCGTCGGAACAATATCCGAGTCCGCAACATCCCTGAAAGTGTGTCCTCTAGCTCTCTCCCCGAGTATCTGGAGAACCTTTTCTTACAACTGACTCCAGATGTCCCCGAAGCTCTTCTCCAGCTAGATCGAGCCCACAGGGCCCTCCGACCCAGACCGCCCCTGACTCAACCGCCACGTGACGTAATTATTCGCTTCCACTACTACGCCACCAAAGAGCGAATCATGCTGGCGACCAGAGGGCTACCGGTGGTCTCTTATGCCGGCTCCCAGTTACAACTGTTCCAGGACTTGGCTCCCTCCACCCTCAAAAAGCGCAGGGATCTCGCTCACGTAACCAAGGTGCTACGAGCCCATTCCATTAAATACAAGTGGGGCTTCCCTTTCCAACTGCAGATTACGCAAAACGGGAAGACCTTTACAGTCAAGACCCCATCGCAAGGAGCTGATTTACTTAAAACTTTTGGCATTTTTGAAGACCTCCCTGAGGCGATTCGAGACCAGGCAACATCCCTAACATCAAGCCCAAGGGCCCCTGCCCCGGAATGGTCCTCCACCTGAACGTCCTCAGACACTACGTGACGTAACCGTTGTTACGTGTGAT
Organism: Pseudophryne corroboree; assembly: GCF_028390025.1. Classification (NCBI taxonomy): domain Eukaryota; kingdom Metazoa; phylum Chordata; class Amphibia; order Anura; family Myobatrachidae; genus Pseudophryne; species Pseudophryne corroboree. The sequence continues at coordinate 93,117,851 of NC_086444.1, read as the reverse complement.
ATATGCGGTTTCTGAGTACTTTAATATTTCGATTTACTATATGTTCACATTTGTTCTTCGGGTTCCCCGTGTGGCCTGGTAGCTGTGCCGCCATGGGCGATGCGGTCCGCTTGATTACACGTGAGAGTCAAGTAGCTCTTTACCCCTAAAGATTGTTTTTATGTTTGTCCATGATTAACATGAGGTTTGATTGTTGTTAACCATAATTTCCTGGTAAAACTGATGCATGTTTAGTGACCGCTCTCTTACATGCTCTTTTTCGTCCCCTCATTCTGTTTCTATCATTCACACTATCCTCTCCTCTCATTAATGCAATTTTGCTAGCCTCCTTTACTCCCCCTGTCACTTGGTCGCTTCCATTATACCCTCTCTCCCCTTATGCTTCCTTTCACCCTACTCTTTGCTCTATCACAAGTCCACGTCCCCCACCGAAGGATGCGCCAGGACGGCGTCTATCCTTTTTGTGTCAAACCCGGCCCTATTATAGGAAAGGGTTTTTCCCCTCTGTATCCTTATACAGACATCTTTTCCCACCTCCTCTCTCTCTTTCCATCCTTTTCTCCCCTCCAACCCCATGGTCGGTTTGGACCCGTCCTGCCCCTCACTTTGCGTCGCTCACATTTCATCCCACCATGACCTTGAAAATTATCTCGGTTAATGCCAACGGCCTTAACTCCCCCACTAAACGAGCCATGGCCATCCAATTTTTCAATAGACAAAAGTCAGATATAGTACTGATCCAAGAGACCCACTTTAAACCTCCGCACCCCTCCATGTCCTGCAAACAATTCCCACACGTCTATTATTCAAACATGCCTGCCAAACGCAGGGGAACCGCTATTATGATCCGCCGAGGCCTCCCTCTAATTGTTCATGATACTGTCTCAGATCCTCAGGGTCGCTACGTTATCCTATCATGCTCCTATAACCAAGCTCCTCTGATCCTGGCTTCCATTTATGCCCCTAATGCGCAGCAGGGTTTTCTTTTTACAGCCTTTTTTGACAGCCTTTCCCGCCTCCCTACGGGCATGACTATAATTGGTGGAGATTGCAATGTCACCTTGGACCCGCTCCACGACAGGTCTCGCCCCGGCCCTGCGACTTCTGCTCCCGCCAAACTGGCCAAGCGTCTACAAGCACATTTATCACTGTATAACTTATATGACGGATGGAGAACGTTGTACCCCTCAGCGAGAGGATTTACTCACTACTCCCCACCTCACGACCTCTATACTCGCATAGACTATGTGTTCGTCGACCGGGATACTACCCGCAAACTCCTTAGCGCCCAGACGATCCCCATCTCTTGGTCAGACCACTCAGCTGTTTTGCTTGAGATTTCATCTTCCTCACCCCCCACCACCCGCTACTGGCGCCTGAATGAATCTCTCCTACTTAAGAAATGCACTATTGCTGACATTACCACCGCACTAGCTAATTATTATGCTGACAATGCGACCCCAGACATTCCTCCCTCCCTGATATGGGAAGCACACAAGGCCACCATTCGTGGCTACCTTATAAGCCTCTCGGCCGCCCAAAAGAAAATCGAAGCACAACGGATCCAAGCCTTAGAATCAGAGCTTGCCGCCCTGACCCTCCTGCATCAACGCCGTCCCAGAAAGAAAACATATTCCAAACTCCTAGCAGTTAAGGGCCAGCTGTCCCAGATTCTTACCAAAAAGGCAGTTAAGGCGCTCTTGTGGGCGCGTCAGAGGTTCTATGAGAAGTCAGACAAGGCCGACACTTTGCTAGCCCAGAAACTCAGAGCGAAACGTACTCAAAACCGCATTGTTTCGCTACGCTGTACGGATGGTTCTACCACATTTGACCCGACACGAATGGCTTCCCAATTTCGGGATTACTATACATCACTGTACAACCTCCCTTCCACATCGGATATCGATCCCTGCCACGTCTCTAAGATTCAAGAATATTTATCCACTTGCAAACTCCCTAAACTTTCCGACGTAGACGTGTCGACACTTAATGCCCCCATTTCCGCAGAAGAAATCTCAGTGGCAATTCAACAACTACGTCGCACCGCAGCCCCTGGCCCCGATGGCTTTACAGCCTTGTATTATAAAAAATTTACAACCCCTTTACTCCCCATGCTTCAATCTCTGTTTAACTCAGCCCTGGACGGAGGTTCATTCGATTCAGCCACCACTAGGGCCAACCTCATCCTCATCCCAAAGTCAGATAGAGACCCGCTGGAGATGAAGAACTACCGACCTATTTCGCTCTTAAATGTCGACCTAAAGCTCTTTGCCAAAATTCTGGCAAACAGACTGGCTCCATTTTTACCCTCACTCATTCACCCCGACCAGGTCGGCTTTATCCCCTCTAGACAGGCCGCAGATAACACCAGGCGTCTCATCGACCTCATCCAGCTAGCACAAGATAAGTCTCTCCGGACTCTGGTCATGGCCCTCGACGCAGAAAAGGCCTTCGATAGGGTAGCCTGGCCATTCCTACAGCAGACGCTGCTCAATATGGGCCTACATGGCGCCTTCTATAAAGGCATTACATCGCTATATCAGAATCCCTCAGCCTCAATCTTAATTAATGGTCTCTCCTCTGATCCTCTGCCCATTCGCAACGGCACCCGACAGGGCTGTCCCCTTTCCCCCCTGCTTTTTGCCCTCATTATGGAACCATTGGCAGCTAAGATCAGGTCGAACCGTAACATATCCGGTATCATATCGGGAACCCAAAATAACAAAATTGCACTGTATGCCGATGACGTCATCCTCACCCTGACCGACCCGTCTGCCTCCCTCCCACATGTGATGGAGGAGATAGATACGTACAGTCGGTTGTCGAACTACAACATTAACTCGGACAAAACCGAAATTCTAGCCTTACATGTCGCAGATCCGGATCTTCGGCTTTTACAGGCTTCCTTCCCATGTACCTGGCAAGCTGATAAACTCAAATACCTGGGCATCTATTTAACTAAGTCCTACTCTGGTCTCTACGCCGCCAATTTCCCCAGATTATTATCCTCTATTAAACATGACATGACCAAGTGGAACAAATACATTCTGTCCTGGTTTGGACGAATGACGGCAGTCAAGATGACTCTATTACCCCGCCTGTTATATCTATGGCAAACTCTCCCCGTACACGTTCCCACCTCCATCCTCAAAAACCTCCAGGCGGATCTTAACAGATTCATTTGGGCCGGGCGGAAGCCCAGAGTAAGGATGCGAATCCTTCAAAAACACCGCTTAGAGGGGGGCCTGGGAGTTCCTGACCTCCTTAAATACTATAGAGCTGCCCACTTAACCACGTGTGTCCTTTGGCACGATAACCCTGGACACAGAGTCTGGACACATCTGGAAGCTACTACACTACAGAGGTATTCCCCTTATAGTCTGCTCTGGTGTCGCCCGAATAGTCGCCCCACCGCCTCCTCTCTGTTGCCCACAGTGCGCTTTACTCTTTCCATCTGGGATCTTTGCTCACGACTCTATCGACTACGCTCCTCCCATCCTCTGCTTACCCCTCTGTGGAACAATCCCGACTTTCCACCAGGGGAGAATCATCTGGCTTTTGAGTCATGGACCAGTCACAACGCACTCTTCCTTCTGGACATCGCCCCGCTACACACGTTCCCCACATATGCTGATCTGCAATCCCGCTTCTCCCTCCCGCGCTCAACCTTTTATCAATTCTTACAGATACGCCACTTTTTTAACTCTATCCCCAGATCGCCACCCATGGGAGGTAAGTCGAGCTTTGAATCCCTGTGTCGCACTTGTCGATCAACTAAGGGCTTGCTCTCAGCCATATACCAAATTTTGCTGGCTCACAATTCGCCCCCGAAAGAACCCCATGAAGCGGCTTGGGAGCGGGAGGTAGGTGAGGACCTGACGACAGATGAGTGGTCTGAGATCAGGCAAGAAATCTCCACGAGCTCCATTTCAGTCCGAATTAAGGAAAACGCCTATAAATTATATTATCGTTGGTACCTGGTGCCATCGCGTCTCCATTCAATCTACCCTTCCTCCTCAGATAGATGTTGGCGTCAATGTGGCCAACGCGGAACCCTGCTGCACATTTGGTGGAACTGCCCGTTGATTAGGGGATACTGGACTAGGGTCCATAGACTTATCTTCAACGTCCTTGGCCTGACAGTCCCGAGGTCACCTTTCTATTCCCTGCTCTCTCGCCCAATCCCTCACACCCCTCGCCACCAACAGAAACTAACTAAGCATATTCTAAATACGGCCAAATGCCAAATTGCGGCCAACTGGAAATCCATGTCACCCCCCACAATCCCTGCCACCATAAATGCTATCTGGCAAACCTATAGACTAGAACGTATCACTGCAGTTCTCCACGACACCCCAGACAACTTTACCGTCACGTGGTCACCCTGGACGACATTCTTTGGTGCTGAACCCCCGTTGGCTACCATATAACATATAACACATAACATATAACATATAACACATAAGATAATATAAGTCATCATGATACCCAATTCAGCCACCTGACGCATTGCCCAGGCGGCTGGGTCCGGCCGACCATCCCCCCCCCTCCCTAACTTTCTCCCCCTCCCCTTCTCTTCACCCCCTTTTCTATCATTGTTTCCTTCTTGTTCTTCTTTTATAAGCTATATTGTTTCACTAAGAGATATTCCTTCACCCTTGACTACGGTACACAACCGATGCGCAACGCCACCTACTGGTGGTTCTCCGTACATAGGCATACATATTTGTTTGACCTACCGCACACCAGCTGTCATACCTAAGTTGATATTTTGCTACTGTCTTTTAACTATTGACTACGTTATGTGCCATTATGTGATACCTGTACTTCATACTTTACGAATATCTTGTTAAAAGTTAAAACTCAATAAAAACTTTTTCTCAAAAAAAAAAAAGAAGTGGAGATGTTGCCCTCAGCAACCATTTAGATTCCACTTAACATTTATCTAGCTGCTTCTAGAAGATAATAGCTAGATTCTGATTGGTTGCTATGGGCAACATCTCCACTTCTAAAAAAAACTCACACGTTAGTAAATATACCCAATAGTATGGTAAAGGATTCACACAAGAGGTTGGGAACCAATTATGGTTTTTCAATATAAAGTATATGAGAGTACCAAGGCGGTGTACATAATAGTTTCAGTATATAATGTCCATCATTTAATAAGCATTTGTGATTGGTGCAGACTTTGCGAATATACAGTAATTAATATTCCCATGTATTTTTACACCACTAAATTAGAGAGTCGGTGACTGATTCTGCCCTGTAGTTATTACAGTAAGGGTGAATAATATTCTCACAATATAGCAGTGTGTTTTATTAATGTTTCATAATGTCACTATTTTATCTCTCCACATATTGTGTGCATGATTGTTATTGTGATTGAAAGAACACGGAGGGCATTAACACATATGACAGTAGTGTCATAAACCTCCTGGCTACTGTGTACTTATGCTCCTGTCAGGCACATCAGGGGTTAGCATTTTTATTGGGAGGGCTTAAATGAGTTGCTAGGGGAATTTGATTGGTTTAGCCCGAAGGGGATGGGATGGTGTGATGTTAAGCTAGGGTGTTGCCAAAGAATTAGCCTCTTTCTCTTGGACGTTAGGACAGAGAAGTACTGTTGATCTTATCTGTGTAATTTTGATTGTTTTGGCTACCCTCTTTTTCCTCATACTTTCCTTCTCATCTTACTAATTATTCATTCTTTCTTATCTGTCTTCACTACTCTCTTCCCTTTCTTATTTCTGATCCTCATTCACTCCTGTTCTTTCCTCTTTTGATATGGCTGCTATGCCGGTGTGCGGGGTAGATAGGTCCCACGGTGAGTGGGGTGGATGATGCGGGGCCTGGTGGTTCTGGGGCTGATTGCGGGCGCTCGCAATGGCCGATGGCCCCGGCCTGCTCTGGGGAGGAGTCCGGCGTCCTCGTGACCATGTGACTGTGATCCATGTCCTTTCAGGTTCAGTGGGGCGAGGCACTGGTGTGGCGTCCTCTGGCGGGTCCCTCTGAGGGGGACACGCTCGCGGGAGTCTTGTGGGCGCTGGCGGCAGAGGAAGCGGTGCGCGCTACAGATGCCTGGCGAGTACCTCCTCTGGTGCACTTTGGCCTGCTGGCAGCCACGCAGCTGTGAGCAGCGTGAGAAGTGCTGGGGGGGGGGGGGGAGGGAGTCGGGTGACGGAGCTCCTGCTCTTCCGGACTCAGGACCTGGTGTGGGGCAGAGGGGTAGGAGTGATACTTGTGCTTTAGCTCAAGGAGTTGAAGCTGCTCTGGGATCCAACTTGCTGGATTCTGCCAATGCCAGAGCTCACAGGCGTATTAAGCACCAGAGTCAACGTGGTTATAGTGAAGGGGATTATATAAGCGACGGCAGCTCTTCTCTGGAGCTGGAGGTGCTAGGGTAGAGTTTGCAAAGGGATTCTGCTGCGGCCTATGCTCCCACCTCCTGTAACAGGGGTGGCGTGGGCCCTCAATTGCTTGACACTAGGTCCTAAGCGGAGGTAGTCAGTGCCCCTAGTAGATGGGGTACAAAGGGACAGCGAGTGCCAACTGCGGGGGCGCAGGCTGCACATGGAGTTAGTGTGGACGCAGCTGGGGTGTCTTCTATATGCACTGCAGTTGTGTCAGCTTTGGTGCCCCTTCTTACCACCAGACCCGGTGGGGGGTTACCTGGGCGGGCGTCTGACGCTGGGGCTGTAACGGCCCTATTGGCACAGACTTTGGGACCGGCGGTTGCTTCGGTGGTAGCTAATGCTTCAATGGGTCATCTTTTGCGCCCACTGTTGATAATTTACCTGTCAGGTCTGGAGTGTTCTCTTCTCCTATATCCGTAGCTGCAGAGAATTGGACCGAGGAAATCATCATGGACCGGGTTTGGGCTGCATGATTGGGTGGGAGCGCTGCTCAAGCGGAGGGAGCTTCGGGGGCATCAGGTGAGTCTGCAGCTGACCCGGATTGGGTTGGCACGGGGCCAAGTGATGGTAGCTCGTTTATGTCAGCCTCCGGGGGGTCCTCCTCATCTGCACGAGACAGCAGGCGCAGGCGACGTAGAAGAAGTCGGGAGGAGGCAAGTCTTTCTTCGACATCTTCAGGGTCTTCGGGACCTCCTCGAGATCGGAAGCAGTACTCGAGACGTAGAGGAGGAAAGAGGCGCAGGTGGTTCTCTAGTTTGAGCATGTCCATTGAGTCCGGCCAATCAGATGAGGTGTGCTACGCTAATACGGCTCTGCTTAGGGGTTTATGTCCTCGAGTGAAGGATCGTATTAGGAAAGGCCGGTATGTGAACATTTTCGCGCTAACGAGCAAAACTAAGAAGGCTCGTGCTGTGGCTAGAAAAAAGGCGGGGCAGCTGAGGAAGAGTACATGTCTTATCATAATTGGCTGCGAGGCATGTATGTTTTTGCGGCTTGCTATCTGGAAACGCGGCCCGACGAACTTATCAACGTGGTACGTTATATGTTCCTTATATACAAGCTTTCCACCAAGGGGTCGGCCTGGAGGACCTATGATGAGGAGTTCCGTCGCAAGCAGCATGGGTGCGAGGTGATGGACCTTGAGAAAAAGGATGTTGAGCTGTTTGTGGATGCTACTCACCATGATGTGTCACCGAATGAGGCCGGTACGGTGCGCCGAGGGGGTCATGGTTCCTGGAGCGCTCTGGCTAAGGTGGTCACTGGTAGGGCTGATGGCTCGCAGACTGGGCATGGAAAATGTTTTGCATTCAATAATGGCAATGTTCATTGGGGACAAATTGCAAGTTTCGGCACCTTTGTATTAGGTGTGGGGGCACCCACCCAATCAAAGATTTTTACGTGATCGGGCGGTGGTAGTGGGGGCGCAGCAGGTCAGCAAATCTGCGGTCCTGCGGTGGCCACTGCTAAGTAGAGCCCCCACTCCGGTTCGCTTGGGGGAAATGTCAGGATGGCCTGACGTTTACCCCGATCGCAAGGTGGCGGAGTTCCTTAGGTTGGGTTTCACAGTGGGTTTTTCTTTGCCTGTGGATAGGGAAGTTAGGTCCGGGTCAGTCAGTAACTTGCGCTCTGCAAGGGAGTTCCCTGTAGTATTGCGCGAAAAGGTGATGGCGGAAGTGGCGTTGGGTCGTATGGTGGGGCCGTTTAGGGACCCCCCGGTTGAGGGCCTGATGCTGCCCTGCGCAGGTTATTGTCTGTTTGGGTATTGAAATAGATACCTTGGCTGGGCTGTGTCGGCTTCCCCAGTAGAAAGTCTTGCGTTTGCATGATGGCGTCTTGTTGGTGTTGGCAGGGGGCAAAGTCACTCTTAGACTCAATCGCTTTTGGGTTTGTTTAACCTTGCGTGCAGGGTAATCCTGATGGGTAAGATTTTCTGCAGGAAGCTGGAGAGGGCAACGGTAAGAGTTCGCGTGCTCACATTTACATTAGGTTGACCAGGGAGATCCGGAGGGATCTTCTGGACTGAGATGTTTTTCTGGCTAGTTTTAATGGTGTACGGATTTGGCTGTCTCCCCCGATTTCCAGCCCTGTTCTCCAGCTCTTTGCAGATGGCTCTGGTGGGTTTGGGGCATTTTTTCATGGTGCTTGGTGTACGGCTCCTGGCCGATTGAGTGGATGACGGAGGGTCTGACGACCAACATGTTGCTGCTGGAGGTTTTTCCGATAATGGTGGCGCTGGAGCTATGGGCCGCTGAGCTGGAGAACAGGCAGGTGGTGTTCTGGTGCGACAATTTGGGCGTGGTGCATGCTATTAATACACAGCGCTCTATGTCGCTTCCAGTGATACGAGTTCTGTCTTACGTTGCTTAGAGAGTAGAGTAACATTACTCTTAGAGTGCAACATGTCCCAGGTAGTGATAATGGTATTGCGGATGCACTGTCGCGTTTTGATTGGCCGCACTTTAGAAGGCTGACACCATGCGCTAACTCATTTGGTGAGTCTTGCCCCTATTATGTATGACAGGTTATCCATCCGACATGGAGGGACTAGCTCACCGCTCGCTGGCTCTGGCATCTTATGCGGCTTATCTGTCCGCGTGGGAGCAGTGGAGCCAATTTTTGATCCGCAGGGTCGGTAGAGGTAAGAGTCATCTTTACTTATGGCCTTTGTTTGGAACTTGTATTCGTCAGGAAAGTCCAGGGCGTAAGTCGTCAAGTTACTGGCGGGCATATCCTATTTCCTACGTTTCCGAGGGGAACAGGATATTAACAAATCTTTTTTCTGTCGCAGGTTCTTAAGGGTTGGGCGCGTTCTGCCCCCACCCCTCCAGACACGCAATTTCCTATTGACGGGCCTATGCTTTGCCGGCTGTGCCACGCGTTGTCATTAGTTTGCGCTTCACGATTCGAAGTTGCATTATTTAAGTTGGCTTTTGCCGTGGCATTCCACGGGGCGTTTAGGGTGGGGGAATTGGTTGCCTCTATGAGGTGGTCGGTTTCACCATTGCTGACGTCACATGTGGTGCTTCAAACGGATGCTATGTGGTTTTGGGTGCAGCGGTCCACGACGGAGCTGGTTGATAGAGGGCATTGGATCTCCATGGGTCACTGCTCGGAATGCAGGATTTGTCCTGTGGCCTTGGCGGAGGCTTATCTGGGATTGCGTCCGGATTTGATATGGATACTGGCTAATTCATGTTGACGGGTCTCCTTTAACCCAATATCAATTTGGGTGGGTCTTGAAGTAGTGCATCTTCCACCTGGGTCTATCTCCGGGTCTTTATGGTACTCATTCCTTCCGTATCGGTGCCGCTACGGCTGCTGCCGCGGCAGGGTGGTCCATAGACGATATCCGAGAGCTAGGCAGGTGGAGGTGTGGGGTATTTTGGAGGGGTGTGGTTCATCAAATCGACAGTATCTAGGTCGACAATGTTTAGGTCGACCACTATAGGTCGACAGTCACTAGGTCGACATGGATGGAAGGTCGACAGGGTTTCTAGGTCGACATGTGCTAGGTCGACAGGTCTAAAGGTCGACATGAGGATTTTTTTTTTTTTTGTGTCGTTTTCTTCGTAGAGTGACCGGGATCCCAAATTAGTGCACCGCGTCCCCTCGCATGGTGCCTTCGCTCCGCTACCGCTTCGCTCGGCACAGATTACCGTTCCAATCGTAGTCCACGTGGATGGTTAAGTATGAAAAAATTCAAAAAAAGAAAAAAAATGTGAAAAACTCATGTCGACCTTTAGACCTGTCGACCTAGCACATGTCGACCTAGAAACCCTGTTGACCTTCCATCCATGTCGACCTAGTGACTGTCGACCTATAGTGGTCGACCTAAACATTGTCGACCTAGATACTGTCGATCTTCAGACCGGATCCCATTTTGGAGATACATCAGACGATAACCTGGTCTGCGCACCCTAACTTGAGGAGTAGCTACTCGTCACCATTAGGTGAGGGTCTTGAGGAATTTTTTGTTTACCATCAGCTTTAATTACGGTTTCTGCCGGCTGATGGAAGTTTGCGTTTTTTGCCTCAAGTCAAGTTAGGAGACAAGTGCCCCAACCCCCTGTCCCTTCCTTTAGTTAGGTTTAGGAGTGTTGCCCATCCTAGGCCACATCTGTTTGCTTAGTTGTTGCTTTCTTGGCTTTTCCGTTTGTGTTTCATATGATTGGTTAATTATTAATGACGCTTATTACTTTTTCTATTGGGGCGCGTTTAGTCGAGCAATTCATATGGGTGATAGGTCACTCATTTGTGTATTGGGCGGCTCATTCATTGTTGGTGGCGGATGTCGCCAGATACCCTGAGGCCTTTTTCCTGCGTTGGATAGGTTGGTGGGGAATGCGCTGGGAGGCATTCCGACAGAGGTTGGATGAGGCTGTGCAGTTGTTTGGCTACCCGTTGTTCCTCATTGTACATCTAGGGGGCAACGATTTGACATCTAGGTCGTCTCTGGACCTGAGATGCGATGTCAGGCGGCAATTGGTGGAATTAATTGCAGAATGGCCTTTCTGCAGAATATGGGGGTTAGACTTTATACCGCGTTTAGTTTGGCATGGTGCCGAGAGACCGGGTGCCATAGATTTGGTGCGCAGAAGGGTGAACGTGGTTGTGGGCTGTGCTGTGGTGGCTTCTGGTGGAGGTGTCATTCCGCACCCGTCCATCTCTTATAGAGATCACGCCCTGTTCCGGGCTGATGGTGTGCATCTCTTGGAGGAGGCTATGTCTAGGTTTATTTTTAGAGTTATTAGGTTGGTTTAAAGCTGGTTGTTAGAGTAGGGTGTTTGGAGTATGGTGGTGGTGCAGGTTTTTAGTTAAAACCTTCGAGTTGGCTGGTCTCAGAATGGCTAATCTGTAGTTCTTGATAGGATAGGTTAATTTTTTCCTGGGGAGCAGTTCAGTCAGAGAGGAGTATGGGCATGGACAATCATGGGCGGACCGGAGGGCATCACCGGACCAGGTGTGCCCTCTTTTCTCCTTCTACATGGCTGAACTGCTGCCTCAAATCAATGCTGTTGTGGGCAGATAGCCTCATCAGTTTGTGGTGTTGTCCCCGCAAGGCTTGGGCAGTTGGCCCTGCCTTGGCGAGTCGGATGGGCAAGGAAGGTGACAGTTGGCTCTTCCTTGCCTGTCGGGCAGTTGGCCCTGGTTCATACAGTTAATGTTAATCGTTTGGCTTACGCAAGGCCGTTCTTATCCTGCCACCATACTCTAGTTAGCTTAAATTTAAATAGTTTAAACCCTTTCATTAAAAAGCTGACCACATTTCACCGCAATTACAGTGGTCCGTATATTTATTTATTTATTTAGATAAGTTGGTGTGCATGAAGTGTGAGTGCATCGGCCATGGAGAGTTTAAACATGTATGTACTAAGCAGTGAAAAGAAAGGAGAAGTGACCAGTGGAGAAGTTGCCCATGGCAACCAATCAGTATTGAAGTAACATTTATAATTTGCATACTATAAAATTATACAGATAGGATGCCATGGGCAACTTCTCCACTGGCTCACTACTCCACTTTTTTTCACTGCTTAGTACATCTTCCCCTATATCACTATATGGCTGACATCTCATTCATTTTGAATAGTTCATGTAATTCAGTTTATTTGAATCCAGCAAATACTTATATGTAAATATCTATACGTGGAAAATCACCACCATAATAGAAAACTCGACATCTCGTTCATCAGAATCCTGACAACCCCCCAGAAAGTACCCTAGCGCTTCCCTGTCCCCTACCCTAACCGTCCCTTGTGGGTACCTAACCTTAACCCTCCCTGGTGGTGCCTAACCCTAACATTCCCTTCCCCGCTGCCTAAACCTAACCTTCCCCGCTTGTTGCCTAAACCTAACCTCCCCTTGTAAGTGCCTAACGCTAACCCCCCTTCCCTGGTTCCTAACCATCCCCTTCCCGTCCCTGCACCCTAACCCCCCTTCTAATGCCTAAACCTAACCACCCACCCCCGCAACAGGACGCAAGCGCTAAAAGAACGTTCGGGATTCCAGGTGTGTTGGTATTTTGACACTGGGATCCCGAGCACCGTCTGGATTTTGATGCGGCACTATGCCGCTGTTCGGGATTCCGGCGTCATTTTAACTACATCCCAATAATATATGTATATTGAGACACTTTAATAATGGCATCAATACACAGTATATATTTTAGCAAAAATTCCTACGTTCTCTATATTCTTTACTTTTTAACTCATTTTTGCTTTTTAAAATATAAACCATATTAATATATATCTAAAAGTTACATTTTAATTTTGCTTTTTGACACTTTAGCTCTTTTTTCTCCTATTCCTTCTTAAATTAATATGATTCTGTGGTAGCACCCCATATATTTGAAATAAAGTTTACAAGGGGGCTTTTCTTCTCTGAAAAGTACAATTATATTGAAACCTGTGCGACTTGGCATTATCTCTTTTAATGCAAATATTGGCCCTCATTCCGAGTTGTTCGCTCGCAAGCTGCTTTTAGCAGCTTTGCACACGCTAAGCCGCCGCCTACTGGGAGTGAATCTTAGCATAGTAAAATTGCGAACGAAAGATTATCAGAATTGCGAATAGACAGTTCTTAGCAGTTTCTGAGTAGCTCCACACTTACTCGGCAACTGCGATCAGTTCAGTCAGTGTCGTTCCTGGTTTGACGTCACAAACACACCCAGCGTTCGGCCAGACACTCCTCCGTTTCTCCAGCCACTCCCGCGTTTTTCCCAGAAACGGCAGCTTTTTTTCACACACTCCCATAAAACGGCCAGTTTCTGCCCAGAAACACCCACTTCCTGTCAATCACATTACGATCACCAGAACGAAGAAAAAACCTCGTAATGGCGTGAATAAAATTCCTAACTGCATAGCAAATTTACTTGGCGCAGTCGCAGTGCGAACATTGCGCATGCGCAATTAGCGGAAAATCGCTGCGATGCGAAGAAAATTACCGAGCGAACAACTTGGAATGACCACCATTGGGCCTAATTCAGACCTAATCGCCCATTGTTGCAGATGTAAACCAATATTATCGGCAGACCAGCAGAAAACACATTTTTCTTTTGAGCGCTGATCCAAAGGTTATAGTTAGGACAGATATCTTCAAGATGGAGGTTGGAACAAAATGGTGAAACAAAAAATACTTAGCGTTAAATGTACATGGCAAAAATAAAAGTCTGTGACAAGAATAAGTAATAGCACTATGATGAAATGGACATAATGGGTGGAATTCAAATGTTTGAAAAGTTGTTTGAGTGTCTGTTTTTTCCTGTCTCTTAGATAGGAAAAAACAGACTCCCAACTGTCTTTTCAAACATTTGAATCTCCCCCAATGTATGTCACTTTACAGCTTGCAGCACTGGGTGTCTTTTGGTCAGCTTGAGGGTCACCAACCATCAATATTTTGTCATCTGACCTAAAAGAATCACCTCTCTTCTTTTAAACACGTCACCACCCACAAAACGGGTTGGGTACGGGATCCCGGTGGTCGGGATCCCGGCATTCAGAATACCGACACCGGGATCCCGACCTCTAAAATGCCGGCAGGGAGGCGAGCGCAACTAAGCCCCTTGCAGGGTTGCTGTGTTCGCCACTCATGAACACCCAGGAGTGGGAATAGCTGTGGCGGCGCTGCCGGCATTCTGGTGTTCAGGATCCCGGTGTTGGTATTTTGATCGACGAGATCCTGACTACATCCCCCACAAATGGTTCCTGACTGTCACTTTGTACATACCTGTAAACCTTCACTGAGATCAACGTCTCAAGACCATCACATCACATGTGCGGTACAACTTTTTTTTAAATCCTCCACTACTATAACATCAACATTCCGCCCATCTCTGAATCACGCCCTCAGAACAGAGATTGTTGTAATAAGCTACAGTCTGCGGGATTTGATTGAAAAATAAGTCTTTGTTGTAATGCTTATAGCAAGAGAAAAGATATAAAGGAGCTCAGCTGGATCACCAGCCGTATGGAGAGAAAGATATTGTGCTGAAAATATTATTTCTCCAAAGAAACGCTGGGGAGATGACTGATAGAAGAGCTCTCAGCAGGATCTTCCCTTCATATGGCAGCGGGTGTCACTGCAGCACAAAGGCCTCTGGGTAATCAGACTCCAGAAATGATGAACTTCCTGGAATCTGATAAAAAGCAGCATGGTGGGCATGTTTGACAAGCACTTTGTAGGGTGGTTATACACGGAAAAGACAAACAGATCTAATGTGAAAAAAACCCTTTAACAACAGGTTTATGGTGAAAAATGTACAGACCATAACACAAGTAAGGACATACTCTATTATTTTGTACTGTGCTCATGTTAGCTAACTGATTGCTATTCTGTCCAGCTATTTTCCATATTGCATTCCGTATCTCATTCTCCATGTGATGCTTTTTGATAGACATACGGTATGACTGGTAAATGTCGTGTAAAAATGTCTCATGAACAAAAAAACTGTTTTGTGTAAAGGCGTTAAATATAATGATGCTGTTAAATGAACGAAAAATGTTATTAAAAAGAACAGAAGCAGGACAGACATATCAAGCTATGCATTTAGTAAAAGTTTGAGATGAGCAATTTTTTTTTCATGAAAGCCGAACACACCTGAACTTAGGAGATTCGAGAGTTTCTGAGTCCCAGTTCGGGTCTTCCCGCCAACCTGGGATCCCAGAACGAGTCAACATTTAATTTTCACGGAGTCGGATCTTGTGTGTTTTGGATTCCATTTAAAAGTCCCTCCTTCGTGAGTGGGCACCATTTCACACTGGAAAAAGGAGTGTGTGAGATGGGCCTGGAGACATCAGGGCACCATTCGGGGGCTATTAGGAGATAATTTAGCTTTAGAGTTTAGAATGGGCCTGTTTCAGATTTGGTTGGAGTTGCTATTGCTGCTGGTTAATAGAAGTAGCAGCATAATATAGCAGCAAAATATAGTAATGCAGCAGGGGGTGTCATGTGTTACTGTGTCCTAGGATGCAGTATCGGAACATCTCCGACACCATCGGCTGGCTGTGTGACCCATGTGGTCGCGCAAGCCGGCCAGCAGAGGTGCAACCAATACAGTAGGCTAGGAATTTTCCAGCCTTTGACGGAGATTCTGGCCTCCCCCCGCCACAGCGGCAACATGTATCCATTTTGAGAAATGGAGGCCATTGCTGCTCCCTCCCCAAACGGCACCATACTGTCATCACTGACAGTCTGTGCTGTCCTGCATCGCAGGACCCATTCGTGCACGCTCAATATGGGTCCTGCGTCTGGGCGAAGCACCAATAATCATTATTTTGCAGGGCAGGGTGCCATTCCGGCCTCACTGAAATGGTCGACACATGCAAAAATCGACATGAGTTTATCACGTGTTTTGGGGGTCTAATTTAGGTTCCAGTACATGGAACCCCAATTAGTGTACTGCGTCCCCTTGCACTTCGGATGAAGTGTCTCGCTCCGCTATCGCTGTACTCAACACAGGTTACCGTTCCCAATTGTAGTCTACGTGGATGGTAAAGTATGAAAAAGTAAAATTTTTTTTTAAAATATTCCAAAAAACTCATGTTGACCATATGTTGCGTCAACCATTGTTATGTCGACCATTTGAACCTGTGGAACTTTTGACCATTAGGTGTCAGCCTATTGACTGTCGACCTATCATATGAATACATTTTGCAGTATACATACTACCACTGGGTGAAATAATCATGGCCTGCAACAGTCACATGACATAAAGAACAGTATCCAGGAAGGGTCACATGATGGACACTTCTTCCTGGCGGATGCCCGTTACATGTTTCAGAAACCCGGAGCATGAGTTACACTTGGGCCCCATGTTGAAGGATTAAAATGCTACAAGGCCCAGAGCACATGGTGTAGCAAGTTGGCATGGTGCTGAAGTTTTGTGCCTCTGAAATACAGACTAGTGCTAATGTCACATGGAAAACCTGGAGGACTAGACCCAATTAATCAGACGTCTGCTGTCTGGCAATCACTGTGTACATCATCATTCTAGTAAATGTTCTAATAATCAGCCGTCCTCAAGTCCCTGCAGCTGCTCCAAAGGACACAATGATTTCTTTTTCCTGGAAGATCTGTTTTTGCCTTGATTTAGATGGATTATAGTATCCTGTGCATGCGATTATTTCCCCGAGACTTTCAGCACAGAGCATGTTATTCAGCACCTGGATTATCATCTGTCAATGAGATCTACGGTTATTTTCACAGAGAACAATTTATGAAGTGATAAATGGGAATATTAGACTAAGGAAACCTTTTTCCTTTCTTTTTCTGGAATCAATAGAGAATTACAAGCGTTTGATTGGGTGAAAGTTGGAGTTTGTAGCTTTCCTTTATTTTCACACATCTGTCTGTTAACGGAGACTAAACCCCACAAGGAGGCAGCTAAGGAAAGATTATAGAATGTATGTCTTGACTTTTCTGTTCCAGTTGCAGTGATGTTAGAGTTGCTATTAGAGGCGAGTCAAGATAAACGGAGACCCGTGTGCAGTAGGCGCCATTTTCCCAGTGATTTCTGCTGTGCTTGATGTAGTCCTCAAGATGGCGGTCACCTCAGTGCTCCTCTATGGTCATACTTGCCCAATCTCCCGGAATGGCCGGGAGGCTCCCGAAAATCAGGTGACCCTCGGCCCCCCATAAGAGCAGACAAGTTTCCCGATTTTAAAAGTTCCGCCTGCCCAACCTCCCTCTTAGTGCTGAATCGCGTCATCATAGCCATGCCCCCTGCAGTATAATGCCAGTAATAGCAGCATTACAGAGTGGGGGAGTGGCTTAAATGATGCCCGGGTTATCCCCACCCCATTTCGACCGCGTTCCACCTCCGCCCCACCCCTCTGCACATCTTGTCTCTGCTCCGCCCCCTTGCTGAGCCGACCTGGCTGCTGTCCAGGTAGTCGGCAAGTATGTCTATGGTGTGTTAATGATGGATTTAATAAGCAGAGGCACCAAGAGCTCAAAGAGGCCCAGGTACTGGGGGTCATGGTCAAATCCAGGAAGTGTGGCCACGCACTCCTCTTAGAACAAAATGAAAAATAATAGGCGCTCAGCAGCACTGCAGCTGAACCGGGCCTCTGCCCGGCCTCACCAACAAACCCAGGCCCGGTAATCAGTACACTCCCCCCACCTCTCAGTGCCCACATTAATAGGAGACACTCTGGGGTAAGAACACAGGCAGTGGCACCGAAAGGGAGGATGGGGGCGGGTACTAATTACCTGGGCCCTGGCTTCTTGATGGGGCCCGGCTGGGTCCCAGGTCTTTGTAAACCCCCACCTTTACCTATCACAGGCAGCAGCCTCTTTCCCCAGCCCAGCACACGCTGCTGTGTGCTGGGTTGCAGTAGGTACATGGAGGCCAGCGGGTGCGGAGGGAGGGTTGCGATCACACTGCTTGCGCCCAGTGCCGTCTTAACAGCAGTGTAGGTCCCTGGGCGCAGCAATGCACTGGGCCCCCTACCCATCCTCCAGCGGTAGGGGTGTGGGGTGCTATCAGCGGCAGCTTTGATGTCCCGTGGGCGGTAGGGGGTGTTCTATCTTCTGCTCAGCATGTAGGACCTGGAGCAGTAATTTCTGCTAATTACTCCTTTAAGGGGGCATTGGGCTGAATGAAGGGGCCCCTGTATATGGCTTCCATGGTGGTAAGGGGTGTTAAATACGTAGGGGAGGGGTGGATAGTGGAGTGGGCTTAATATTCATCATTTTCTGGAGGGAGGGCAGCTTGCTTGACTGAAGATATCTCAAGTTCCTGAAATTAGATTTCTTAGCTTTGAATGGGATAAAAAATCTAGAGAGTCCCACCTTTCAGGAGATACTAGGGACTTGGGGATCAGATCTCAGGAGCCAGAGCAATCCACCAACAAAAATATAAAACTGCGTATTAGGCGTGTGGAGCTGGAGCAGGGACCAGCTGCTGGAAGGCTGATATCTCTGGTTCTGGGCATAATTTAGACAAGCTGCCAATGTCCTCCAAAAGGGGAGAGTCCCACCTTTTGGAGTATATCCTCAGATAAACTCTAACTCAGACAGAACCCAAGATATCTGTCTGGGAAGAGCAATTAACAGGCTTGGATGGGGACCACTGCTTTCAAGTCGAATATCTCCAGTTCCCCAGGGCCGATTTTAAAAAATCTGGTACCCCTGGAAAGAGGGGACCCTTAGGTATCAGCCTAGGGCCCTTATACTCTTGGGGCCCTTGGGCAAGAGCCCATTGAGCCCATACGAAAAGACGGCCCTGATTGCGCCCCCTCCCTGGATCTGACCCCTGCTGAGGGACACATGACTTCCCCCTGTGCAGGTCGGCAATAATTTGCGGTGCATAAAAACTTGCTGCTGTAACCTATAGTATCCTATCGAGTTGTGCCAGTAAAGGTTTTTAAACTACAATTTAGAAAATGAAAGCAAATGTCAGTAATCTTTTTACCTGTTCACTAATGTTTTATTTGACCAGTTGTTGTAGTAAAGAGAAGGTAGCCTGGTTCCCAGGCCTGTAACAGGGCTCAGGCTTTAACTATTAACTCCAGAGTCTGAGGAAGCCCCTGAGATGCGTCCTGCTCGGATACTGCGCAAAGAACACATTATTGGGCTCAATTTATGCCTACATAACGCGTCTACCTCTATATCTGCCACTGTATGTAGATTTGCCATGCAGCTCAGTATAATCTTTTGTTCTGTTGTCAACCCTTCATGCTGCAGAAAGGCCACTTGCAATATCCTTAAATAGGACATATATAATTTATATATATTCCACAGTAATTTGCGAGAATTTCAGGGGAGCGTCTAGATAGTGCCAGTGACAAAATTATTATTTCTCTCTTAGCCAGATATTATTGCTTGTGCAGTGTCATCCGCATATTCCATGACTCTGCTCTTATGAATTTTGACATCCCTGGACCTCAAATAGCAGCAAGAATCTGAATTAGGAAATTATTTATTTATGCAGCCTCCGTATATAAATGTAATTAAAATTCATTTTTTTGGCTTTCGCGTTCCCTTAAGGTGGCTAGGGACATTTTAGAATATTGGAAAATAGGATTTGCATGGCAAGTATAATGCACATTATGCAAGGACTTTATCTAGAGCTCATCTGAACTTTCTTGTAGATTTCCACAGTCTTCTCAGCCCGAAAACGGAGAAAAAGTTTTCTAAATACTTTGCAGAGAAACTGTTTTGACAACTCTTAGCCACTTGTGCATATATGTGTTCATAGATAATACTGATAAATGCTTATTGTATTGCCAATCATATTAGAACGATTTCGGGGTATCTGTTGTTCTGATTCCGAATATGACATTGGTTTTGCTAGATTGGCTCTAATGTTTGAGATTCATGGTCGAGAAACAAGAAAATAGGATTTTAATTACCTACCGGTAAATCCTTTTCTCGTAGTCCGTAGAGGATACTGGGGTTCCATTTAGTACCTTGAGGTACAGACGGGTCCAGTAGGAGCCATGGACACATAAAGAATTTGATAGTGTGGGCTGGCTGCTCCTTCTATGCCCCTCCTACCAGACTCAGCCCAGGAAACTATTCCCAAAGAGAGACGGACATACTTTGAGAGAAGGATAGATAAAGATAGTGGTGAGATTCAGAACCAGCACACACAAAACAGAGGAAAGCTATGCTAACCCAAGTAACAGTGCAGGAAGAACGAAGCATTGGGCGGGCGCCCAGTATCCTCTATGGACTACGAGAAAACTATTTACCGGTAGGTAATTAAAATCCTATTTTCTCTTGCGTCCTAGAGGATACTGGAGTTCCATTTAGTACCATGGGGATGTACCAAAGCTCCCAAACTGGGTGGGAGAGTGCTGAGGTTCCTGCAGAACGGATTGACCAAACTGAAGGTCCTCAGAGGCCAAAGTATCGAACTTGTAGAACTTAGCAAACGTGTTAGAACTAGACCAAGTAGCCGCTCAGCAGAGCTGTAAAGCGTAGACACCCCGGGAGTGGCCCAAGACGAACCCACCGACCTAGTAGAGTGGGCCTGTACAGATTTTGGAACCAGCAATCCTGCCGTGGAATAAGCATGCTGGCTAGTGAACCTGATCCAGCATGCAATTGTCTGCTTTGAAGCAGGACACCCAATTGTATTGGGATCATATAGAACGAACAGCGAGTCGGATTTCCTGTGACGAGCTGTCCTCTTTACGTATACCTTCAAAGCTCTCACAACATCCAAAGACTTTGAAGTAGCAGAAGTGTCGGCCATAACCGGAACCACAATAGGATGGTTGATGTGAAACGCAGACACCACTTTCGGAAGAAATTGTTCTCGAATTCTGAGTTCAGCTCTGTCCTCATGGAAAATTAAATAGGGGCTCTTGTGAGACAAAGCCCCCAGCTCCGACACACGTCTTGCTGAACGCAAGGCCAACAGTGTGACAGTCTTCCACGTAAGATATTTTACATCCACATCCTGTAATGGTTCAAACCAGTCTGATTGGAGGACCTGCAGCACCAAATTGAGATCCCAAGGTGCCATGGGAGGCAAAAAGGGAGGTTGGATGTGCAAAACACCTTTCAAAAACGTCTGGACCTCAGGGAGAGAAGCCAATTGTTTTTGAAAGAAAATGGACAAGACCGAAATCTGGACTTTTATGGAGCCCAGATGTAGGCCCACATCCACACCAGCCTGCAGAAAAAGCAGGAAACGTCCCAGGTGAAATTCCACCACAGAATAATTTCTGCTCTCACACCAGGAGACATATTTCTTCCAAACACAGTGGTAATGTTTAGACGTTGCCACCTTTCTAGCTTGAAACATAGTCGGGATAACTTTGTTAGGGATCCCTCTTCTGGCTAGAATCAGCAATTCAACTTCCATGCCATCAAATGTAGCCGCGGTAAGTCCTGATAGACGAACGGGCCCTGTTGCAGAAGATTCTCGCAAAGAGGTTGAGGCCACGGATCTTCGAGGAGCATCTCCAGAAGGTCCGCATACCGGGCCCTTCTTGGCCAGTCCTGATCAATGAGTATTGCTTGAACCTTTTCCCTTTTTATTCTTTTGAGAATTCTTGGGATCAGAGGAAGTAGAGGAAACATGAACACCATCTGATAGACCCATGGAGTCGTCAGAGCGCCTACCGCCACTGCCTGTGGGTCTCTCAACCTGGAACAATACCGCTTGAGCTTCCTGTCGAACCTCCGACCCTCGACGAGGTGAGAAATCTGTAGCCACCATAGAAGGGAGATCCTGGCTTTTGGCGACAGACGGATCCTCTGGTGCATGTGAAGATGCGTTCCGGACCATTTGTTCAACAGATCGAGCTGGAAGGGTCTTGCGTGAAGCCTTCCGTATTGAAGCACCTCGTAAGAGGCCACCATTTTCCCCAGAAGGCGAATGCATAGATGCACCGATATCCTGGTTGGCTTCAGGACATCCTGAACCATCGACTGGATTACCAATGCCTTTTCCAACAGAAGAAACACTTTCTGCGACTCCGTGTCCAGTATCATTCCCAGGAATGGGAGCCTCCGTGTTGGCTCTAGGTGAGATTTCAGAAGGTTCAGAATCCACCTGTGTCCCGGAAAAGTTTGGTTGAGAGACCAATGCTGTCTAGCAACCTCTCCCTGGACGGCGCCTTTATCAGAAGATCGTCCAGGTACAGAATTATGTTCACTCCCTGCTTGTGGAGTATAAACATCATCTTTGCCATCACTTTGGTGAACACCCTCGGTGCCGTGGAGAGACCAAATGGCAGGGCCTGGAACTGGTAGTGACAGTCCTACAGTGCAAACCGTAGATAAGCCTGATGAGGTGGCCAGATCAGAATGTGAAGGTACGTATCCTTGATATCCAATGCCACTAGGAATTCCCCTTCCTCCAGACCTGAGATCACTGCTCTCGGAGACTCCATCTTGAACTTAAACACTTGTAAGAACGGATTCAAGGACTTGAGGTTCAGAACTGGTACTACAAACAAGTTGGAATGGTACCCTTTGTTGTGCAGATGAGGTGGAACTGGAACAATGACTTGAGTTTTTACCAGTTTCTGGATGGCCTGCTGTAAAGTTATATTTGCCTCTTGTGAAGCTGGTAAGCCTGATTTGAAGAATCTGTGAGGTGGGAGCTCTTGGAACTCCAGTCTGTAGCCCTGGGAAATAAGATCTATCACCCAGGGATGCTGGCACGAATTTGACCAGATGTGACTGGATAATTTTAGTCGGGCTCCCACCTGACAGTCCTCCAGGCATCGCTGTCCACTGTCATGCTGAAGACTTTGAGAAAGCAGAGCCTGAGCTCTGTTCCTGAGCACCTGCAGTTGCTGGTTTGTGTGGTTTACCTCTTGCGCCTCTGGAGGCCGTAGAAGCACCTCTGGATTGTCCCTTAAACTTGACTGTCCAAAAGGACTGTAAATTTGAAGCTGAATAAGCTTTCCTGGCTGGGAGAGCTGCGGAAGGAAGATACGTAGACGGGTGTGGTATTGAAAGTCGACGTAGTTACAATGTCTAGGCCGACCACTATTGTTTGACAGTAACTAGGTTGACAGGGTGTCTAGGTCGACAGGGTCTTTAGGTCGACATGTTCTAGGTCGACAGGTCTAAAGGTCGACATGAGTTTTTAATGTTATTTTGGTGCCGCTTTCTTCGTAGAGTGACCGGGAACCCCAATTAGTGCACCGCGTCCCCTCGCATGGCTCGCTTCGCTCGCCATGCTTCGGGCATGGTGCCTTCGCTCCGCTACCGCTTCGCTCGGCACAGATTACCGTTCCAATCGTAGTCCACGTGGATCGTTAAGTATGAAAAGGTTCAAAAAAAGAAAAAAATTGTGAAAAACTCATGTCGACCTTTTGACCTGTCGACCTAAAGACCCTGTCGACCTAGACACCCTGTCGACCTAATTACTGTCGACCAATAGTGGTCGACCTAGACATTGTCGACCTAGTTACTGTTGACTTTCAATCCGGATCCCACGTAGACTTACCGGCAGTAGCTCTGCAAACAAGGCCTCCCCTGTGAATGGTAGGCCTTCCATGCCTTTCGTGGAGTCCACATCAGCAGTCCACTGGTGTAGCCACAAGCCCCTGCGTGCTGACACTGCCATAGCGGTGGTGCATGCATTAAGCAAACCTATCTCTTTTGTGGCTTCCACCAAAGTCCTGTATATGCTGCAGGAGTAAAATAACATCCCCCCTAGACAAGGAATCTAACCCCTCAATTAGGTTACCTGATCAATTAGCATTGGCTTTTGTGATCCACGCACATGCAATAGTGGGTTCCTGGGCCACTCCAGCAGCTGTGTACAATGATTTGAGTGTAGTCTCAATTTTACAATCAGCCGTATCTTTTAGGGAGGCTGCACCAGGGACAGGCAATACAATTTTGCGTGACAGCCTAGAGACTGATGCATCCACTATCGGTGGATTTTCCCATTTTATCCTATCCTCCAGAGAAATAGGAAAGGATGAGAGCAACCTTTTAGGGATTTGAAATTTCTTATCAGGATTAACCCATAGTTCTTCAAACAGGGTATTCAATTCCTTTGACGCAGGGAAAGTGACTGAGGACTTCTTTTTTACTTTAAAATAAGATTCCTCACACTCCTGACACCTTATCAGGAATCTGCAGAACAGAACATCTCTGATAGCCTCTATAAGAGCCTCTTTTCCCAGTGACAGAGTAGCATACCCCCCCTCCAAATCCACCTCACCCTCCTCCATGTCTGACCCGTCAGCGTCAGAGTCAGACTGCAGGATATGGGCCAGAGATCGTTCTTGCGGACAAATGGGAGGAGACTGAGACGCTGGTTTGAGGACTGAGTCTCTATTCATAAACTCATCCACAGTCTGTCTTAAATATTGCGGGATAGTTTTGTAGAAATATTTGAGATCATTCCCTTAATGGAATTAACCCACTCCGGTTCAGCCCCGCTGTTCTGGAAAGGTGAACTGCCCTGAGTACCCAGTAGTGAGCCCTCTGGTGAAGAGGAACACTCCGTTGTACAAGACACACACTCTTTTCCTGACATAATGTAAATGTGACAGCGCACACACACACACACAAAGGTTAAGCAACAATTAACCCACAAAGAGCCCTTCAGGGAGACACAGAATTATTTGGAGCCAGCCCCTTATCGCTAATGCCAAGCTTAGCCGGGTCACAGACTAAGTACCCTGATAGGGGACTTACAGTAGTACACTAATAATCTCTTCTCCCCTACTTTGACCCCCTGGTACTGCTGAGGCAATCTGGAGTCTCTCCGGAGGAGCTGCGCATCCCTGTCAGTCAGCGTCTGTGTCCTCTGCAGAGGGAAAATGGTGCTGGTGAGCTGCTGGATCCGCTCATAGTGAAGGCCCTGCCCCTTCAATGGCGCGCGGTCTTCTCACTTTTTTTGTTCTGACTGAGGTAATCTGGTGCTTAGAATGGAGAGAACCCCATTTTAAGGCTGTTTTTTGCCAGTGTGGGTACTGTGTACAATGTACTGAGACACATTCCACCTCGGTTAGAAGCCGTGCGTCTCCGTACCCTCATGCCGCCATAATGGCCGGTGACCCGCTAGCCGAGACGCTGGCTTAGTACTCACCACTTTTCATTCTTGTGGCTCTGTTAGGGGTGGTGGCGTGCTGCGGGAATGTACGCTCGCCGTGGTGGGGCTTGCGAATAGTTCCCTCAGGAGCTCAGTGTCCTGTCAGCAGAGAACGGGACCATTAACCCTCCAAGAGGTTGGGAGCAAGTAATGCTGCTAACAGAGGTTACTGACAGGCACAGAATCAGGAGCAGCAGAGGAAATGCAGACTGAACGGTAGGAGAATATTGCAGTTACCCAGTTCAGGAATCAGGAGCAGGAGCAGCCAGGGTCTTGGTCAGGAAGCTTGGAGCCAGATAGCAGAACAGGTTCTGCAGCAGGGGCGGATCCAGGACAAAGTGTCAGGGGGGGCACCATGACAGGGGAAGAGTGGGAGGAGTTATTTTGCAAGCGTTGAAGGCGTACGTGCTCAGGAAAAATGAGTGTGACCTTGCAACAGGGAGCATGGCCTCAAAGGGAATGCCGTACCCATGAGCCCTACCGTAATTTTCATGACGCTTCCTCATCCACTCCTCTTATGCTAGCCTCCTCACTCACCCCCAGCTCATGCCAACCTTTTCCTCCGCAGTCCTCCCCGATTCCCCTTTAGCAGTCACAGCCAGGCTCCTCTTGCCAGGATCAGGGTTCCAAGTGACAGTCCTCTCCTCCCTCTCCTGTCCCCTCTTCCTGCACACAGCACTGATCAGCTCCTTACCTCAATCTCAGCCTGCTTTCTGAAGACGGAGAGGCAGTGGGTGACACCAGGAAGAGCCAGTGGGGAGACGCTAAGGAGAGGCAGTGGAGGACACCAGGGAGAGCCAGTGGAGGACACCAGGGAGAGCCAGTGGGGGACGCTAAGGAGAGGCAGGGGAGGACACCAGGGAGAGGCAGCGGAGGACGCCAGGGAGAGGCAGTGGAGGACACCAGGGAGAGGCAGTGGAGGACACCAGGGAGAGCCAGTGGAGGACACCAGGGAGAGCCAGTGGGGGACGCTAAGGAGAGGCAGTGGAGGACACCAGGGAGAGGCAGCGGAGGACGCCAGGGAGAGGCAGTGGAGGACACCAGGGAGAGGCAGTGGAGGACACCAGGGAGAGCCAGTGGAGGACACCAGGGAGAGCCAGTGGGGGACGCTAAGGAGAGGCAGTGGAGGACACCAGGGAGAGGCAGCGGAGGACGCCAGGGAGAGCCAGTGGTGGTCGCCAGGGAGAGGCAGTGGAGGATGCCAGGAAGAGGCAGTGGGGGATGCCAGGAAGAGCCAGTAGGGGACGCCAGAGAGAGTCAGTGGAGGAATCCAGAGAGATGCAGTGGGGGATGCCAGGGAGAGGCATTGGAGGATGCCAGAAATAGGCAGTGGGGAACACCAGTGAATTGGTGAAAGTGGAGGCAGTGGGTGATGCAAGGGAATCATGACAGGGAGAGGCAGTGGGTGACACCAAGGAATCAGTGACAGGGGGAGGCAGTGGGTGACACCAAGGAATCGGTGACAGGGGGAGGCAGTGGGTGACTCCAGAGAATCAGTGACAAGGAGTCAGTGGGCGACGCCAGGTAATCGGTGACAGGGGAGACAGTGGGGGACACCAGGGTATCAGTTACAGTGGAAGCAGTGGGTGACACCAGGGAATCGGTGATGGGGAGGCAGTGGGTGACGTCAGGTAGAGGCAGTGGGTGATTCTAAGGAATGGATGACAGGGAGATGCAGTGGGGGATGCCAGTGAATCGGTAACATGGAGAAGCAGCAGGTGACATATATGATGACGGGGAAAGGCAGTGGGTGACAGGGATATATGGGAGTGGTGACGGGGAGAAATCGTGTGTGACATGGAGAGGCAGTGGGTGATAGGAAAGGGTGATGTAGAGAGGCAGTGGGTGATGGGGAGAAAGTGATGGGGAGAGGCAGTTTGTGACAGAGAGAGGGTGACAGGGAGAGGCAGAGGGTGACAGGGAGAGCGCTACACAGGGCCAACTCAAGCCTAATTTTTTTGGTAAGTGGATATAGATTTTGGTGCACCCCTCATGAAAAAACACACAGGTTTCACATGAATAATTGATGGGTGTCTGACGGAGCAATTCAGTTGTCCTGGGTGCCCATTAATTAGACCAGGTTTAGCCACGTATAGCCGCCTAGGCTATAGACAACTAAGGGCACGTGCCTTGGCAGGAGGAACCCAGATACCGTGGCCATACACTGAGATATCTCATAGTATATGGCCACAATATCTGATGGGTTTCAGCTTGTCAAATAAAAAGTCGGTCTGACAATGTACTTTATGCCCAGCATTCTTCTGGCACTTATTCATTGTTTTAATTGCCCCTTAAACCTTGGCGCTCCAGGCAACAGCATAAGCCCGCCTAATTTTATAAATAAAATGTTGTGTCAAGCACATCTCTATATAAACCCAAGTTTGTGAACTTGATAAATGACACGTAATAATGGACAAGAATTTTCCCACAAAGTGATGATAAACTTTTATTTACACATTTGTAAATAATACATTATTCTTTTTCATACAAGACATATTTCCACATGGAAATGACTTTATTTTGTTTTGTACATTTTTTTAAAGATTTAGTTGCTGTCTTCAAAAGATGTTTTTTATACGCCAAGCTTTTGCTCTCTTGTTTTGATCATTCGGTGCGCCATGGGATATTCCCTTTGTGATGAATGCTTCTATTTACAAATCTAAACATCTCTAGTACTTTTTTTAATAGCAAATGTAGGCGTCTGTGCCGCTGTACTCTGCAGATTCTTGTAACTGCCTGTAATTATGTGTAATTTATGTGTGCATTCATTGCACTCATACAGAACAGTCTGGTGTTTATACTGCAAATGGGTCTAGAGTCAGGTAAAGACACTTTCTTTAACAAACGTTCTCTAGATCTTTGTATGATGCAGACTCCATGTGATTGTAGATCCAGGTCTAAAGGCCAAATAACGTTTACATTTGGGGATCTGGAATTCAACCACAGAATTTATGAGTCTGGATCTTTTTTCCAAAACATTAAAATCTTGGGACAGGTCCACCCAGAGGCGTCACCAGGTGTGGTGACACCCGGTGCGCACTCTGCACTGCTCTCCCCGTCCAAAAGGGTGCGTGGCTTAACAAAAGGGGGCATGGCCTCGCGGGGGTATCCATTTCTTCACTCCGGGGGCGTGTTCAGCATCCCCGGAGATGCTGGCTGCCCCCGGAGACTGGGCTGAGTGCAGTGCCAGCTTTTGATGTGTGACAGGAGCCCAGTGCCGCAGGTGAATATCACACTGCGTCACCCGACTCCTGTCACTGCAGAACAGCCGGCACTTTGGTGTCACCCCTTCCGAGGGTGACACCCGGGTGCGGACTGCACTTACTGCACCCGGCATGTGACACCACTGGGTCCACCAGATATGGTCCCCCGCCTCAAACAAGCTGGGTCAGAAGGAGGGCAAATTCTTTTTACTTTATCAGGAGTAAAAGGCGCTTTAAGAGAGGAGGGGGCCCGTGTGGGCCTCTACTGCTCTTGCGCAGGTCTCCGAGAACATGGCGCCCGCTCCAGGCGCTTATCTGCAATTTATTTCATAGTGGTTGAAATAGGAATACAAGATAACTTTGGAATAGGGAAGGTCCTTTTTTGCCACCAGTTCTACCAATAAAAAAGTCAATATCACTTCTTATAAATGGCTTAAAATGGATTTAAAAGATCATTTCAGTTGGTTCAAACACCACACAGGTGGCAGGGAAAACAATGTCCTGCATAAGGCATATGGAAGAATAGGCAGTACTGCGTCCTAGGATGGAGAATCGGATCATCCGCGACAACATTGGCCAACTGCACGCAAGGCGTCTACTGCAGTTCCAACAATGAGGCCAGGAAATATCTGTCTTCCAGCGGAGATCCTGGCCTTGACGCTTCCCCAAAGCGGAGGTGACACTCCGTTTTGGGAAACAGCTGCCATCACCCACCCCCAAATGACTGGAGACTGTCAATCTACTGACGTCTGCAGCTATAGTGCATCCAATGACACGATACTGCCTGGCCATTGGTAGATTGCGTCATGTGCCTCAGTTCCTTTGGGATCTGAATTAGGCCCCAGGTAAATTGTTTTCTAGATGTAACTTCCTTATGAATTGAATAACTTTTGATGATTCATGTTTGTTAATTTAATTTCTATTTCGAGATTTTTATTTGATTTCTACTGTATTATTTTTATTTCAGATAGCATCTCTTACCGGTGCATTATCACTAAGTGACAGAGTGAAGACTATTGCTCCGAGGTGCATTAACAATAGAATTTGGTAGGGGAACTCATTAGCCGTTTAAGCAGCTGACAGCAGCTAAGAACTTCCATGGCTATTTAAAAATGGAGTGTTCTACTGCGGATCTAAATACCCGTGATGGTTATTATTTTCCATCTTTAGATCTGAGTAGCATAAATGTTATACAAAAAAGCGATTGCATCGTAATAGCAGAAATCATTGCAAAACCAGACATCCTATGTGATTAGGTTACTTTCCCAATAAACTAGGAATGATGTCTTGACGGAATTGCAGCATAAAGAAAAATAAGAATTTAGAAAAATGCTAGGGTATACTAGATTAGTTAGATACTGTTTTGGTGCTGCTATTGTCATAGAAAGAAATTGTACATGATACATATATGGAATAATTCACTCCTAGTCTATTGGTGTTGCAGCCGGTGCATTACATTGAGGACCGCCAGAATTAAGGGGCCCGCAGCCGGCGGCATTATCGGCAGTTCTATGATTATAGGATGCTGTGGTGAACGCAGAGCAGCACTAAGGGGTTTTATTGTGGTATATATTATGCAGGAGTGATGCTGGGTATATTATGGGAGGTGTAACCTCTGGCTGAAGTAAACTGATTGGAGGAATGATACGGATATGTGTCACGGGCCGCGCTGTTGCGGGCTGTGGCCCATGTCTCCAGGAGCATCTGGGCGTTGCAAGGCAACCAGGATGCTTGCGTCCTTCCATTCTCGGCCGCTGGCTCCATAGTAACTGGGATGTTTAGCCTGCGGTGGGCGGAGGGAACTTCCGCCTGGTGTCCTAGTGAGTTGCCTGGTTACACAGATGCCAGGCACTCACAAGACAGCAGGGACGTGCCGAGGGGCAGCTGCATTAAATTGTAATTAAGGGGAGGCTTGTCCTCATTGACTTGCTGATTGACTCATGCTCCCTTTATCTTCCTGGTCTACCTTTCACTCTGTGCTGGTTATAGTTCCTGGCTGCCGTGGGAGCCCTTGTCTCTTGGTACTAATTCTAGCCTGTGGATACCTCGCCTGGTTACCTGCTAAGTCCACTGCGGAGTTCCAGTGTCCAGCACCATATCAGCTGCATATCTGTCACGTTAATCATCTGTCTCTTATGTGGTTATGTGTCTCCTCTGTGTTCAGTTCCTACTTTATCTCTTCTGTACCCCTGCTACCGGTAGTCCCACTTGTAGGTTCAGAGTCCTCAGTGTTAAATGTGCTCCCTTTCTTCCAAAACACTCTAGCTCTTGTTTCACTCGCTTTGTCTCCATCTGGGATTCTCCGGTCTTAATGTCTTTGGCTCTTTCTATTTTCCCTGTCACCGTAGTGATATTCTCTTATTTTTTTTCTTTGTGCTACTCCTCTCCTCTTTTGGGTTTTCCTCCCCACTAGCACTGATTCAGGTCACTTAGGGTTAAGCTCGTACTACCACCAGCAGGGACTGGCTGGCAACTTTTAGCCTCGGGGGGGAAATTAAATCAAGTGGCCCTAGCTTCTCTACGAGCGCATGGCAATGGCATAATGAATGTCGCAGATAAAAAAACTGCAGGCACGGTTTATCTAATGGGGATGCAGTTTAAATGTGTAGTGAAATATCTGAAAAATCATTATGTCTAAGAATAATACATCGCCTACCAGCCCTGTCTGACAAACAGAAACTATTCTAATGACGGATATAAAACATAGTAAACAATGGGCCTAATTCAGATGTGGATGGAGTGGCGATAGCTCTGTATGCTGATGCAGCAGGAGGCGGCCGCATCTATTACAAGTAGACGCCTTCTGCAGTAGTGAGCTGACCTGCGTCCTAGGACGCAGGCATCGGATCACTGACTCCCCATCGGACAGCTTACAGAGATTCCTGGCCTCTTCTTTCTCCCTAAACAGCAGCGACATGCCTCCATTATGGGAAACTGAGGGCGTAGACACCCCTCCCGCCCCAAAATGGCAGCAGACTGTCTACTGTCGAAGTCAAAAATATTACATACAGACAACATACAAACTCCAAACAGAAAGGTCTCTGTTCGTGCGCATACACGCAGCATGCACAGGATACACGGTAGCATACGTATCCACACAGACAAGCCACAAAGATATATTCAACACATATTTTATACAACACATAAATTACACATAGACAAAACATGACAAGCACCAGACATTATAATGTATTTATATAATAGAGTGTAATATCAGATATATATGTATTATTGGAACGGTACAAGTTAAATATATCATGCTTAGTGTCAAAATGATCAGGAGAATGTGTGTATTAATTTGATAGTTATGGGTAGATTGTAGCACATTGCAACAATTAGTTATGACTAGTTAAGACTTGAAACTGGATTCACAGTCATGGCCCTGGGGGCAGACACATGTGTTTGCAACATAGGACAAAAGCCCTCACACTGACCTATGAGCAGTCGAGTTCTTGAGAGGTCTAGCCTCTGGACCAATGGAAGGAGACCGAAACCAACAGACTGTTAACTCCCACTCTTTTGATATAGGCAGTTTTTCTAAGATATAGTTAGTTAGTTGCTTGCTGAGGGGGGAGAGAGATGGAGACGACTGCACTGAGCAACAAGGTGAAGTATGCTGGCTGTAACTGATTCTTATGTAACTGCAATTGTTTCTTGTGTAATTGTAACTCTGTAACCATATATATACATGTTATACCTAATGATATACTGTACATATGTAATTTTGTATGCATACCCTTTTAATATCAAATATATATTTCTCTGAGCGTTGGACCTCAGCTTACAATGTGTGCGACTGCTTGCTTTCTCTTAAGGGATATAGGCCCTCATTCCGAGTTGTTCGCTCGCTAACTGCTTTTAGCAGCATTGCACACGCTAGGCCACCGCCCTCTGGGAGTGTATCTTAGCTTAGCAGAATAGCGAACGAAAGATTAGCAGAACTGCTACTAAATAATTATTATTTGCAGTTTCTGAGTAGCTCCAGACCTACTCACAGATTGCGATCAGCTCAGTCCGTTTAGCTCTTGGTTTGACGTCACAAACACGCCCTGCGTTCGGCCAGCCACTCTCCCGTTTCTCCAGACACTCCCGCGTTTTTCCCTGACACGCCTTCGTTTTTTAGCACACTCCTGGAAAACGCTCAGTTACCTCCCAGAAACGCCCCTTTCCTGTCAATCATTTACCGATCAGCAGTGCGACTGAAAAGCGTTGTATGAACACCAGCAAAACTGCTAAGTTTTTTGTTAAATAACTTAGCGCATGCACGCAGCAAATCGCAGCATAGCGAAAATTGGCAACGAGCGAACAACTCGGAATTACCACCATAGTGCTGTGACGTTCAGTGCACTTTTATCGTATATGGTAATAAGATGCGCCTTGCGTCCGCAGTATATATTAACGCTGGCATTTGAAATGTTTATTTAAAATAATTGAAAACTTTACAGTTGGGGGCTATGTCCGCGATATCATGTACTTAATGATGTGCAGTACAGACGCGCTGTGGTCTACCAGCTGAGGATGGATGCATCTAGATGCTGCTGAACAGCATCTGTTTTTTTGCATTATCAGTAAAGCGCTGATATGAATCAAGGGACAATAGATTTCTTTGTTGCCGGTGAGTGTGACAAAAATGCACAATATTAGAAATGCTACAGCGTATTTTTATTGTTGCTAAACGAGGTTCAGTAAGTCATATTGTGTTTGATGCAGATTGGATTGTTTATCTGTTCAGTAAATTTAAAGAGCGTTTAAAAGTTGGTGCATAGTATGGATATAGCTGTGCTAGCATGATGTGTCCTATTCGCATACTGCTAACACAGGCCTGAAGTAACAGACTTCCGGTGCTTGTATAATTTGTGATTTATTTGTGACAAAGGATAGAGTGTTTGTATTCTGGCCGCATGGCGTGATCACCATTTTGTCCAAGCACATGCTTTGGAAGGGGGAGGGGGAGGAGCAGTGGCCATTTTAGGTCTAATATAAGGCACAGTCTGCATTGGTCTTAAAAGCCACATAACATAAGGTCACTCCCTATCCACTTAGCTAACCGCTGACTTTCAGTTTGTTAAACAATCTGTAGCCTTTGTCACAATGTAAATAAAATATATACAAGTCCATCACAATTTAAAAGCTACCAATTAATTTAACTAACCCATGCCATAGTCAATTATAAATAGTGTTTCAATTAGATCTGGTGAGAGTAATAGTGAGATAAATACTTGATGTAAGAAAATACACACAGATGAGTTTTTTTCCAGGATTTGTTTTAGACTTGGAAAAATACTGAGCGTGTAAAATGACCCCTCTGCTTGCTACAAGATAGGCAATTGAAATGTTAATGAACTTGTTCAACCACTCTGGAACCAGAGTACAGCAAGCATGTAAACATCTGTTGAGATGCAAATTAGAGGCTGCTGTGGAAGCCACAATCAGTATATGTGTATAAAAATATATGCTGTGTGAGGGTTTCATAAGAGTGTAATAAATTAATGTATATGTATATATATATATATATATATATATATTATATAGTATATATATTATTATATAAAATATGTATATTTATATCAGTGTATGTTCTGCAAGATAGCTATCCAATCTGAATCATAGCATTTAAATTATAGTGAATAGCTATAATGAATTGAAGTGTAATACCTCTGAGGGGGATGTTATCAATCACTGGTAAAATGATTCTTTTTTTCTGTACAAAAAATCTAAAAGTGTGGGTTGTTTAAAAGTAAGTGTGTGAGTGCATTGAACCCTAGGACAGATCTCGTCGGTGAGGCACTGAGGCTAGTGACCTCACGTATTAATTGGTATTGAGGCACATAGTGTGTGTGTTTTTAAAGGTAAAACTTGTGGAGGAGCGTGATTTTTTGGTATTACGCTCTGGCTGTGGATCGCAGCTTGTGAATTTGACTCCTGTGTCATAGGGCGTATAGATAACAAGTATCTATAAGTTGTGTGATTGGACCGCATGTGTGTACATGTGATACGCGGTGCAACGTGATACCATTTGTGTTAGCATATAAAGACGTGATTTGTGTAAAGTAAAGGAATTTTTCGCTGACTCTCTCTCAGGAAATCTTCCTGGTGGACATTCATTGGAAAGGGTGATCGATATGTTTTTCTCACCCAAGAAAATTCCAGTGGATAGAAACCAAAAATATCAGGCTTTCAACCTCCACTGAAAAAGGTGGGGTATTTATTTATTGCTGTTAATACTTCATACTTCCAGTGCTGAGGGGTCTGGTAGGGTCCTCGCTGGGTACGCGGGAAGTCACTACAGGAGTGGGCCGTGGTAATGTCCAGAGGAGCAGGAGCGGGTGAAAAATGCTCGGAGGAACTTTTCACCATCGTCTCGCGTGGGCCATTTGGTGTTTGTGTTTAAAAAGTCCACAATGGGAGCCAAGTGGGCACGCGAGAGTCGTTCAGGAGCCAGGGTTCAGGCTGAGGATCAGAGGCCGAAAGGGTCCACTCGATGTATTAGGTGTAAGAAGTATGGTCCTTACACGCAGAGGCTTTTTGTAATGATTGAGTACGTATGAATGGTGAAATATAATTTCCAATGATTGGTGATTTTGATCCTAAGGTATTGCAGGTAGTATGTTTAACCAAAGTCATATAAGACAAGAACGAAAACATAATAACTGTTTGAACTCGTAGCAACAATAAGTAAGTAAAAAGAGAAAGCAAGTACACCGCCACATGTGGATGTGGAAGCAGTTACAGCCAGTATACAAACTATAGAAAATAATAAAAATAAAAATATGAAAAATATGTATGTAACCTATATATGTACTAATGAATGTCAAAGTTTTATTTAGGAGGAGAAGGTGACCCGACTCTGGTTTCAGCCATTTCTCATGCACTCAGAGGAGTAATATCCATCCGGTAAAAGAGGAGCTGTAGCCTGCAGGGGAAGTGGCTGAGACCAGTGGAACTGGTAAGTATGGAGCCATTCAAGTACATATATAGCCAAAAATAAAAATCAGGAAAGTAATGTTATAAAGGGAGAATATCCTGTCCGCACATTAGTATTTCCCAGTAGGAAAGCGGACAGAGATGGGGTAACCCCCAGGGTACTTCTTTTTAACTACCACATAAGAGGTATTCATTTCTAGGAATGCCCTTGTCTAGATAAGCTCAGAAATGTTTGTTGGACCATGTACAGACCCATAATACGGGATAAGAAGGATTACTGTAAATGAATACTTCGCATGACCTAGAAGCTTGTTTTTTTTGTAGTACTAGAAAATTCTCTGTCAGGGTAAGATCACTGGTAAACACTAATTCGGCAAATGGGAGGAACGAGAGAAGTGCAACATTACCCTTTGACATAACCTGCAGAAGTTACTATTGGGCCTCTATGATGCTAAACTCTTTTCTTTTCTCCTAGCAGCAGTGGCCCCTGACTAACTTAATCGACAGAGATTTTGTTGTGTAAATTTAAATGTGAAATACATATATTGTACTCCCCCTCAGGAAGTATAAGGTATGTTAGATACTCCTCAAAGACTAATGTTGCATTCCACTGTTCTAGATTCATGTCCATCACAGGTAGAGGAAATTATCTCACAGATACCGGGTTCCCTATGAATTTAGGATGGACTGGACACTGGATTGATGGCTGAGGTAGTCCCAGTAGTGATACAGCAAGCAGAAGATTTAAGGGGGGTAGACAAAGTATTTAAGAATCAATTCCCCGTAGTGCCCAATCCAGCTTTCATTTTAATAAAATCCTCTCCACTTCTACAAAATTTACTGTCACCAACCTCTAGTCTGTTTTCTTCACTGTTTCCTCTTCATCTTTTGCGTTCACAAAGGGGGTATAATACATGGACCCGATTCTCCCAAGGTTTCAAGTGACAGCCTGAGTATTTTCTCCCAAGCCCTACATGACTGTTTACAGTTCTTTCAGCCTGAGAATGGGTCGGTGCTGACACAATATGTTGATGACTTGTTGTTATGCGCTGATTCAATTGAGTCGTCCCTGGCAGATACAAAACAGTTTCTGTTTCACCTCTTCCAGACAGGACACAAGGTCTCAAGGGATAAACTGCAGTTGTGTAGGACAAGGGTCAAATACATAGGACGTAGTACTGGTACATGATTTGACGATTTGACAGTTCATACACCACATGCCGTATCGGTCCTTCAAAAGTTCTGCCCAAACCCGGTATGTCTCATCAGCAAGATGACACCAGTATATTACTGCATGTGCCTTGTAATGCACAAAGGATGGAGGATGAGAATACTGGTGAAGGATAATTTTGAATAGACACTGATATGCATGATGGTGTGGAATATCTGAATCAGACCTTTCCTACGAGACCAGACATAAGTGACAGCCTGTTGGTGAACGCAGACCTGATATTTTTTTTTCCTCCTCTAGAGATGTTTTTACTCTACATTGCAAACACACTACAGTTAAATTAAGATGCAAATTTGTGTTCCCTACAGGAAAAGGAGGTCTGGAAGGCGAAGGGGTATGGTCAGGAGTCTTCAGGACTCTGGAGAGATGGTCAAGGTAAGCCAGTGGCCCCCAGGGTGTATCTCCCAAGCCTAGCTGAGGCGGCACATGGTCTGACTCACCTAGGGTAAGGAAGGTATGTGCAAATTGGTAAGAGCTTACTGGCGTGTACCAGGGTTTTCTTCTCAGGGAAGCAGGAAAGCAATGACCTGTCTTACTTGCATGAGGAAGAACATTTGGTAAGGTAGCACTGACAGAGCCATCCCATACTCCTCCTGAAAGCGGACCTTTTTCAGGTAATACAAATTGACTTTGTACAGTTAACACCCTGTAGGAATTAGTGATGAGCACCGGAAATTTTTCGGGTTTTGTGTTTTGCTTTTGGGTTCGGTTCCGCGGCCGTGTTTTGGGTTCGAACGCGTTTTGGCAAAACCTCACCAAATTTTTTTTGTCGGATTCGGGTGTGTTTTGGATTCGGGTGTTTTTTTCAAAAAACCCTAAAAAACAGCTTAAATCATAGAATTTGGGGGTCATTTTGATCCCAAAGTATTATTAACCTCAATAACCATAATTTCCACTCATTTTCAGTCTATTTTGAACACCTCACACCTCACAATATTATTTTTAGTCCTAAAATTTGCACCGAGGTCGCTGGATGGCTAAGCTAAGCGACCCAAGTGGCCGACACAAACACCTGGCCCATCTAGGAGTGGCACTGCAGTGTCACGCAGGATGGCCCTTCCAAAAAACACTCCCCAAACAGCACATGACGCAAAGAAAAAAAGAGGCGCAATGAGGTAGCTGTGTGAGTAAGCTAAGCGACCCTAGTGGCCGACACAAACACCTGGCCCATCTAGGAGTGGCACTGCAGTGTCACGCAGGATGGCCCTTCCAAAAAACACTCCCCAAACAGCACATGACGCAAAGAAAAAAAAGAGGCGCAATGAGGTAGCTGTGTGAGTAAGCTAAGCGACCCTAGTGGCCGACACAAACACCTGGCCCATCTAGGAGTGGCACTGCAGTGTCACGCAGGATGGCCCTTCCAAAAAACACTCCCCAAACAGCACATGACGCAAAGAAAAAAAGAGGCGCAATGAGGTAGCTGTGTGAGTAAGCTAAGCGACCCTAGTGGCCGACACAAACACCTGGCCCATCTAGGAGTGGCACTGCAGTGTCACGCAGGATGGCCCTTCCAAAAAACACTCCCCAAACAGCACATGACGCAAAGAAAAAAAGAGGCGCAATGAGGTAGCTGTGTGAGTAAGCTAAGCGACCCTAGTGGCTGACACAAACACCTGGCCCATCTAGGAGTGGCACTGCAGTGTCACGCAGGAT
This sequence comes from Pseudophryne corroboree, assembly GCF_028390025.1. Classification (NCBI taxonomy): domain Eukaryota; kingdom Metazoa; phylum Chordata; class Amphibia; order Anura; family Myobatrachidae; genus Pseudophryne; species Pseudophryne corroboree. The sequence goes on along the minus strand of NC_086444.1, from coordinate 93,079,913 downwards.
GGCCCTTCCAAAAAACACTCCCCAAACAGCACATGACGCAAAGAAAAAAAGAGGCGCAATGAGGTAGCTGTGTGAGTAAGCTAAGCGACCCTAGTGGCCGACACAAACACCTGGCCCATCTAGGAGTGGCACTGCAGTGTCACGCAGGATGGCCCTTCCAAAAAACACCCCCCAAACAGCACATGACGCAAAGAAAAATGAAAGAAAAAAGAGGTGCAAGATGGAATTGTCCTTGGGCCCTCCCACCCACCCTTATGTTGTATAAACAGGACATGCACACTTTAACCAACCCATCATTTCAGTGACAGGGTCTGCCACACGACTGTGACTGAAATGACGGGTTGGTTTGGACCCCCACCAAAAAAGAAGCAATTAATCTCTCCTTGCACAAACTGGCTCTACAGAGGCAAGATGTCCACCTCATCATCATCCTCCGATATATCACCGTGTACATCCCTCTCCTCACAGATTATCAATTCGTCCCCACTGGAATCCACCATCTCAGCTCCCTGTGTACTTTGTGGAGGCAATTGCTGCTGGTCAATGTCTCCACGGAGGAATTGATTATAATTCATTTTAATGAACATCATCTTCTCCACATTTTCTGGATGTAACCTCGTACGCCGATTGCTGACAAGGTGAGCGGCGGCACTAAACACTCTTTCGGAGTACACACTTGTGGGAGGGCAACTTAGGTAGAATAAAGCCAGTTTGTGCAAGGGCCTCCAAATTGCCTCTTTTTCCTGCCAGTTTAAGTACGGACTGTCTGACGTGCCTACTTGGATGCGGTCACTCATATAATCCTCCACCATTCTTTCAATGGGGAGAGAATCATATGCAGTGACAGTAGACGACATGTCCGTAATCGTTGTCAGGTCCTTCAGTCCGGACCAGATGTCAGCATCAGCAGTCGCTCCAGACTGCCCTGCATCACCGCCAGCGGGTGGGCTCGGAATTCTGAGCCTTTTCCTCGCACCCCCAGTTGCGGGAGAATGTGAAGGAGGAGATGTTGACAGGTCGCGTTCCGCTTGACTTGACAATTTTGTCACCAGCAGTTCTTTGAACCCCAGCAGACTTGTGTCTGCCGGAAAGAGAGATCCAAGGTAGGTTTTAAATCTAGGATCGAGCACGGTGGCCAAAATGTAGTGCTCTGATTTCAACAGATTGACCACCCGTGAATCCTTGTTAAGCGAATTAAGGGCTCCATCCACAAGTCCCACATGCCTAGCGGAATCGCTCTGTGTTAGCTCCTCCTTCAATGACTCCAGCTTCTTCTGCAAAAGCCTGATGAGGGGAATGACCTGACTCAGGCTGGCAGTGTCTGAACTGACTTCACGTGTGGCAAGTTCAAAAGGTTGCAGAACCTTGCACAACGTTGAAATCATTCTCCACTGCGCTTGAGACAGGTGCATTCCACCTCCTATATCGTGCTCAGTTGTATAGGCTTGAATGGCCTTTTGCTGCTCCTCCAACCTCTGAAGCATATAGAGGGTTGAATTCCACCTCGTTACCACTTCTTGCTTCAGATGATGGCAGGGCAGGTTCAGGCGTTTTTGGTGGTGCTCCAGTCTTCTGTACGTGGTGCCTGTACGCCGAAAGTGTCCCGCAATTCTTCTGGCCACCGACAGCATCTCTTGCACGCCCCTCTCGTTTTTTAAATAATTCTGCACCACCAAATTCAAGGTATGTGCAAAACATGGGACGTGCTGGAATTTGCCCAGATTTAATGCACACACAATATTGCTGGCGTTGTCCGATGCCACAAATCCACAGGAGAGTCCAATTGGGGTAAGCCATTCTGCTATGATCTTCCTCAGTTGCCGTAAGAGGTTTTTAGCTGTGTGCGTATTCTGGAAAGCGGTGATACAAAGCGTAGCCTGCCTAGGAAAGAGTTGGCGTTTGCGAGATGCTGCTACTGGTGCCGCCGCTGCTGTTCTTGCGGCGGGAGTCCATACATCTACCCAGTGGGCTGTCACAGTCATATAGTCCTGAGCCTGCCCTGCTCCACTTGTCCACATGTCCGTGGTTAAGTGGACATTGGGTACAACTGCATTTTTTAGGACACTGGTGAGTCTTTTTCTGAGGTCTGTGTACATTTTCGGTATCGCCTGCCTAGAGAAATGGAACCTAGATGGTATTTGGTACCGGGGACACAGTACCTCCAACAAGTCTCTAGTTGCCTCTGCAGTAATGATGGATACCGGAACCACGTTTCTCACCGCCCAGGATGCCAAGGCCTCAGTTATCCGCTTTGCAGCAGGATGACTGCTGTGATATTTCCTCTTCCTCGCAAAGGACTGTTGGACAGTCAATTGCTTGGTGGAAGTAGTAAAAGTGGTCTTACGAGTACGACTTCCCCTCTGGGATGACCATCGACTCCCAGCAGCAACAACAGCAGCGCCAGCAGCAGTAGGCGTTACACGCAAGGATGCATCGGAGGAATCCCAGGCAGGAGAGGACTCGTCAGAATTGCCAGTGACATGGCCTGCAGGACTATTGGCATTCCTGGGGAAGGAGGAAATTGACACTGAGGGAGTTGGTGGGGTGGTTTGCGTGAGCTTGGTTACAAGAGGAAGGGATTTACTGGTCAGTGGACTGCTTCCGCTGTCGCCCAAAGTTTTTGAACTTGTCACTGACTTATGATGAATGCGCTGCAGGTGACGTATAAGGGAGGATGTTCCGAGGTGGTTAACGTCCTTACCCCTACTTATTACAGCTTGACAAAGGCAACACACGGCTTGACAAATGTTGTCCGCATTTCTGTTGAAATACTTCCACACCGAAGAGCTGATTTTTTTGGTATTTTCACCAGGCATGTCAATGGCCCTATTCCTCCCACGGACAACAGGTGTCTCCCCGGGTGCCTGACTTAAACAAACCACCTCACCATCAGAATCCTCCTGGTCAATTTCCTCCCCAGCGCCAGCAACACCCATATCCTCCTCATCCTGGTGTACTTCAACACTGACATCTTCAATCTGACTATCAGGAACTGGACTGCGGGTGCTCCTTCCAGCACTTGCAGGGGGCGTGCAAATGGTGGAAGGCGCATGCTCTTCACGTCCAGTGTTGGGAAGGTCAGGCATCGCAAACGACACAATTGGACTCTCCTTGTGGATTTGTGATTTCGAAGAACGCACAGTTCTTTGCTGTGCTTTTGCCAGCTTGAGTCTTTTCATTTTTCTAGCGAGAGGCTGAGTGCTTCCATCCTCATGTGAAGCTGAACCACTAGCCATGAACATAGGCCAGGGCCTCAGCCGTTCTTTGCCACTCCGTGTGGTAAATGGCATATTGGCAAGTTTACGCTTCTCCTCTGACAATTTTATTTTAGATTTTTGAGTCCTTTTTTTACTGATATTTGGTGTTTTGGATTTTACATGCTCTGTACTATGACATTGGGCATCGGCCTTGGCAGACGACGTTGCTGGCATTTCATCGTCTCGGCCATGACTAGTGGCAGCAGCTTCAGCACGAGGTGGAAGTGGATCTTGATCTTTCCCTATTTTTGGAACCTCAACATTTTTGTTCTCCATATTTTAATAGGCACAACTAAAAGGCACCTCAGGTAAACAATGGAGATGGATGGATACTAGTATACTTATGGATGGACGAGCGATTGCCGACACAGAGGTAGCTACAGCCGTGGACTACCGTACTGCATCTGCTGCTAATATAGACTGGATGATAATGATATAAAAAATATATATATATCACTACTGCAGCCGGACAGGTATATATTATATAATGACGGACCTGCTGGACACTGTCAGCAGCACTGCAGACTCCTAAAGTAAGCTACTAGTAGTATCAAGAAGATAGAAAAAAAAAAACACCACAGGTAGGTGGTATACAATTATGGATGGACGAGCGACTGCCGACACAGAGGTAGCTACAGCCGTGGACTACCGTACTGCGTCTGCTGCTAATATAGACTGGATGATAATGATATAAAAAATATATATATATCACTACTGCAGCCGGACAGGTATATATTATATAATGACGGACCTGCTGGACACTGTCAGCAGCACTGCAGACTCCTAAAGTAAGCTACTAGTAGTATCAAGAAGATAGAAAAAAATAAAAAACACCACAGGTAGGTGGTATACAATTATGGATGGACGAGCGACTGCCGACACAGAGGTAGCTACAGCCGTGGACTACTGTACTGCGCCTGCTGCTAATATAGACTGGATGATAATGATATAAAAAATATATATATATCACTACTGCAGCCGGACAGGTATATATTATATAATGACGGACCTGCTGGACACTGTCAGCAGCACTGCAGACTCCTAAAGTAAGCTACTAGTAGTATCAAGAAGATAGAAAAAAAAAACACCACAGGTAGGTGGTATACAATTATGGATGGACGAGCGACTGCCGACACAGAGGTAGCTACAGCCGTGGACTACCGTACTGCGTCTGCTGCTAATATAGACTGGATGATAATGATATAAAAAATATATATATATCACTACTGCAGCCGGACAGGTATATATTATATAATGACGGACCTGCTGGACACTGTCAGCAGCACTGCAGACTCCTAAAGTAAGCTACTAGTAGTATCAAGAAGATAGAAAAAAAAAAAACACCACAGGTAGGTGGTATACAATTATGGATGGACGAGCGACTGCCGACACAGAGGTAGCTACAGCCGTGGACTACCGTACTGCGTCTGCTGCTAATATAGACTGGATGATAATGATATAAAAAATATATATATATCACTACTGCAGCCGGACAGGTATATATTATATAATGACGGACCTGCTGGACACTGTCAGCAGCACTGCAGACTCCTAAAGTAAGCTACTAGTAGTATCAAGAAGATAGAAAAAAAAAACACCACAGGTAGGTGGTATACAATTATGGATGGACGAGCGACTGCCGACACAGAGGTAGCTACAGCCGTGGACTACCGTACTGCGTCTGCTGCTAATATAGACTGGATGATAATGATATAAAAAATATATATATATGACTACTGCAGCCGGACAGGTATATATTATAATGACGGACCTGCTGGACACTGTCAGCACTGCAGACTCCTAAAGTAAGCTACTAGTATCAAGAAGATAGAAAAAAAAAAAAACACCACAGGTAGGTGGTATACAATTATGGATGGACGAGTGATAGGGTATGTTAACCTATTCAGGTCTGATTATGAACTCTCTTCAGTCATCAGTCAGAATGCTGTTCCCCTTAGCAACCGGTTGGAGATCAGTGAATGAATAGATGACACAGGATCATTGTGTAACCTAAGCAGTTCATAGTTGATCTGTCTTAGGGGCCATCATGGCTTTATTTTATAGCAAAAGAACAAAGGATTCATGTGTGCCAATACATTTAGCCAATCAAAATACACCATGTATGTCTTGAAAACTGAAACACGTAATTTGTCAAACAATATTATAAATTGCAATTAAAATATATTTATTGCTTTGCGATTATCAGCTTTCCCGGAACATCCTTTCTGGAGGTCAGGACAGGTCAAAATCCTCCCCGATGTTCAGAACTTTTGGCGATATGCTTGACTGGCCTTGGATACATCTGGCGTTATAACAATGAGTAATTCATGCTTTGAAATACAATGTTGCTTATAACATATCTGTGAAGCTTTTAAGGAAACACGAACCTAAAGAAGTGAGGAGCAGTAAATATCTTAGTTAATGTGAAAAAGCTTGAATCAATATATATTTGCCATTTAAAAGGAAGCTCCTACACCATCATTTCCCCTTTTTTGATTCCACTTTTTCTCCCTATTCTACCTACACTATCTAGGCCTGAAACATTCTCTTTCAGTAAACCAGTCCCCTGGACTTATAGTCCAAACCTTGGGAATTTCCCCTAACAACAATCAAAGGATAAGCAACTTCATTCTTCTGGCTGGAGAGTCACTGTCAGCTTCTTTGAGTGGGATGCATGTAATCAAGTATCACGACCTTTCATCTTAATTTAAGGTAGACATGGTTAGCAGCACTTGATATGGACCATCATATCTTGGTTCAAAGGTCTTTCTCACATGTCTCTTTAAATAGACCCAATCTCCTGGATTTAGCTTATGCGTAGCTGATCCTTCTGGGTCTGGAATGGAAGAAAACACTCGGCAATGGAGGTTAGTCAATGTTTTACAGACCTCCTGTACATAACCTGTAAAAATCATCATGATTATGTTGTAATTGTTGTGGATAATAACAATCTGTTCTTAGAGCTGACCCAAACAATATTTATATGGAGTCAGTTTACTAGGTTTCATGGGTGTGGTCCTAATATTAAACAAGACAATAGGTAGGCATTCTGGACAAGTTCTTTTGGTTTCTGTCATTTCTGTAGTTTTAGCTTAAGGTCAAAGTTCAGATGTCCCCCTTCCCACTCGCCTGGGGCTGGTAAGGCACATGGAAGGCCTGCTGTACCCCCAAATCTTTCATTATATGCTGCATGACTTCTCCCGTGAAATGTGTACCTCTATCTGATTCTATAACCTCAGGTATCCCAAATCTACATACTACTTCTGCTATCAGTTTCTTTGCAGTGGTTTTTGCTGTGGCTTTGCTTACTGGCCAGGCTTCGGCCCAGTGACTAAACATGTCCGTTGCTACTAGTACATATTCATATGGACTGCTTCGTCGCCACTGTATATAGTCAATTTGTAGTCTTTCAAATGGGTAAGAGGCTTTGGGTATAGTTCCTAGAGGTGTCTTGGTTCTTTTTCCTGGATTGCTGATTCCACAGATCCAGCATCCTGCTACAAAGTTTGTTGCAGCTTTATTGAAGCCTGGAGCTATCCAATGCTCTTGTACTCTATTCACCGTGGCTTCCTTTGAATGGTGTACTTGTCCATGAGCTACTTGTAACATAGGTGGAAATAGAGCTGCTGGTAGACAGTACTTCAATTCTCTTGACTTCCAAAGTCCATGTTCATCTTCTTCTGCCCCCAATCGTCTCCATTTCTCCTTGTGATGCTTGTTGTTGAATTTTGATCAGCTCCTGTTCACTAGGCATTTGCTTCACATCTTGAGCTACTAAGACTTGCTCAAGTTCTTTTGATTGTAAGGCAATTCTCTTGGCTTCTGCATCTGCAAATGCATTTCCTTTAGCTTCCATGGTTTGGCTCTTAGTATGTGCTTGTACCTTGATTATTCCAATTCTTTTAGGTAGTTCCAATGCTCTGAAGAGTTCCATAATCAAACTGGCATGTTTGATGGGTTTTCCGTTTGCACTTTTGAAGTCCCTACTTTTCCATATAACAGCGTAATCTTGGGACACCCCCCCAAGCATAGCGTGAATCCGTATAGATGTTGGCTGTCATATTCTCAGCATGTATGCAGGCTTTGGTCATTGCTATGAGTTCTGCTTCTTGTGCTGACATACTTGGTAGCAATGCTCCAGAGTCTATGACTTCAGTTTCAGTTGTTACTGCATATCCTGTCCTTGGGGATCCATTATCATAATATCTTGATCCATCGACGAACAGGTTCATGTCTGGATTGTCCAATGGTGTATCTTGGACATTAGGGAGAGGTAAAGTCTCTAATTCCATGAAGGCTAGGCAATCACTTCATATTTGGTAAGTCTGGCTGCAGAAAGATGCTTGCTATTTTCTTGACTTAATATTTCTGTTACAGCGTGAGGTACTTGTATACACAGTGTAATCAGGCAATCCCAATGCTGGGGCTGTTATTATGGTTTGCTTTAGTTGTCTTACTGCTTCTTCAATGGTGTCCCTGTTTTCTGCTGACGCCTCCTTTTTTATTAATTCATATAGGGGTTGCATCAGTAATGAGGCTGAGGGTATCCATTCTCTGCAATAACCAATAAGGCCCAGGAAAGCTCTGATTTCTTTTAATGTTCTTGGGGTTTTTTCTTGAGTTATTGCTTTTGTTCTTTTATCAGTAAGATGCCTTGTTCCTTGAGATATGCAGTGTCCTAAGAAGACAACTTTTTTCTGTACTAGCTGAAGCTTGTCTTTTGACACTCTGCAATCTTCTTCTGCCAAAAAGATGAGTAGTGATACTGTTTCCTTTTTGCACTTCTCTTCTGTCTGTGCAGCAATAAGCAGATCATCGACATATTGAACTAACTGGGTGTCTGTAAAGTGTGGTCTCCATTTCTGCAGGATTAATGCCATTGCCTCTGAGAAATCTGATGGACTAGTGGCTCCCCCTTGGGGTAATTGTGTCCAACCATATTGTTTACCTTCGTGAGTGAATATTAGAAACTTCTGGCTTTCCCATTCATCAGTAGATAATCTGATTTTCCCTCCTTTTGAATCTTGAGATTCAACACCTTTATTGATTAATGTTGGAAAAGGGTTGCTGCGTTGAGGGTAATACATCTTCTGATGGTTACTTGTCGCATTTTGGCAGTGCTACTTCATACATGGTCAGCCTTGCCACTGACAGGTGTTTGGTTCTTGCTTGTTGAAGCTTCTCTGTACCTGCATGCGGACCCTGGATGATAAGTTCATGATTCAGCACTATGCCTGTGCTCTTGTCCTCTTCTAGGACTTCTGATTCATCACTGTGTCTGTGCTCTTATACTCTTCTAGGGCTGTTGCTGCTATCACTGCTCTGATGCCGGTAGGTGCTCTTTGATTACCGCTGTCAAGCTTGCTTAAGTTGTAGGCCACTGGTCTTCACCTCAGTCCATGATTTTGCATAAGGACTTCTATGTATGGCCTCCTTCTTTAATAGTCAGGTAGTTCTAGGGCTTGAGATGAGGCAACTGCTGTTTCCAACTGTTCAATAGCCTAATTCATCTGTTGCTGTATGTAGGATGCGGACCCTCCTCCCTTTCAGTGTTGTCACACAATGCTTGCATGTAGACTGGTGCTAGAGGTATCCGTGTTCTGTAGTGTCCTACTAGGCCCAGGAATGATCATCTAACTTGCTTGACACTAGTTGGCATCTTAGCTTGCAGTCTGAATCTTTTCCTTTTCACTTTTGTTAGATGTCTGGTACCTTGAGTGTCCTAGGAAGATTAACTCTTGCTTGACTAGCTGCAATTTCTCCTTCTGAGGCTCTGCAGTCTTGGTCTTCCAGAAACTTCACTAAGGACACTGCCCCTTCTTGGTGCTTCTTTTGGTGGTGGTGGCAATCAACAGTTCATTCACATCCTGTATTTAGCTGTGTGTTTTGTGGATAAATCACTTGGTGATATAGCCCCTCCACAAAGCTATCCTGGTCCAGTAGTATTGCTTCCTTTCTTCTACAACTGGTACTGCGGGAATGAGCCAATACTGAACTTCTGTTTTAACTTGCTTCTAGATGGCTTTTTGTTCTTTCCTTTGATAAGTTGCTGGAAAGTTAAACTTCTGCTGGTGTGTACTGTATTCTCCTTGGATAAGCTTTAGTACATTGTGCTTCAGCAAAGTCACTGGACATGTACTCCAAGGTCAAGAATTGGGCTGGTATTGGTGACTGCATTTCTCTCATCTCCTGTCCCTTTAAGAATTTCTGATATCACCAGTTCTTGTGGTATCTCCCTCTGCTGTCTTCTGCGTGTGCCGGCTCCAGCATTCATTAGGCACAAACGTATTTCTCCAGTGGGCAAGGTGACTGTAATCATACCTTCTGCTGTTTCTTCTGGAGACATTATGTTCACTGGGGAGTACCTGAAGAAGCTTGTACTTCATATTGGCAGAAGAAGCATCATTCATTTGTTTTCTGGAACTTTTTCTGTCTTGTTCCTTATTATTTGCTTTAAACCCCGGAGCTTCTGTTGCTTTAAATCATGGCATTATCTCTGTAATCTTGCCAGGTAGTACTGACCACTTGTCAGATGTCTTTCTTTGTCCTTCTTAAAGCAGACTTCCTTTAGTCTCCAAACTTTCATGCAACCTTCATATTGTTTCTCAACTTTTCTTTTTTTCCAATCACCTCTCTTTATGATTCATTCATTATTCTTCATACTTTGTCCTTTCTTTACTTGCATATTCTTTCTCACTGCTGCTGGCATGTCATTTTCTTAGTCCAAGTCCACCCAGGCTGGTGTTTAACATAATGATGTTTATGCTGGGAGTTGTTGTTCCTCTTTGTCTTACTTTTCCTGTGAGAGATAGTCTTGTATAGCAGCTTGTATTTCAGGTTACATCTTTGCTTTCTTGCAGGGGTAGGGCTTAACCTCCCAATCCAGTCGTTGCAATTGCTTAATCTGTAAGTAAACGTAAAGGAATCTGGTTGTGCATAAAAAAACAGCTCTTGAAACCCTTGGGTCTCCTGTGGGTAAAGTCACTTTTATCGAACTGCCAGTGGTGACTGAGTACACTGTTGCCGACACAGGAGTTGCACACTTTCATATTCTATCATCTTGTGTGTCCTAATAGTGACTTTATCATAGTAAGTTCTGATGGACTCAGTCTTTTCCTGTTTCAAGTCTGGGGCTGCTGGTGCCCTGAGTGTCTGTGCATGACACCATCTCTTAAGTCTTGTCATGTACATCTTTCCACTTTCAAACGTTGTTCTATTTTTCTCTGTCGGAACGTCCGTTATGGCTGGGCAATCATCTACTGCATCTGCTTTTAACATGGTGCTTACTGTTTGGGCAGTTGCTGGTCCTAGTATAGCCTCACACAACTGGTGGTAGTCGACCCATGCCGGTGTCCATATGGTTTGAATTCTTTCCATATAGGCATAAACTGCTGTTGGTTTTTTTTTTTTTTTCTAGGATCTGGGGACTCTGCAACTATATTTGCGAGGTCATTGCCATACCATGGTTTGTGGTGTTGGCTCTGTACGATGTATGGTTCGTTCGTCCTGGCTGCATTATCTGGGTTGCGTATTCTCTGTACTTGTGCTGGATACAGAGAAACAGGCAATGATGACCGTCTTTCAGTATTTCTAGTCGCATAGATATCTTGGCATGGTGGTTCATGGTGTGAAATCCAGTTTCCACAATTTGGGCAATGTTCATATCCTTCTGGAACGCAAAACTGACATACCGGACACAATCTTTCTGGAAAATATGTCAGTTTATTCTGTACATTATGCACCTGGGCATGAAAAGCTGTAGAGGCTGTGTCTTGACCCCTTGCTTCTCCTCTTCACCTGATTTGCACCCTTTCGCCTATAGTTCCTGATTGTGGACAATTGTTTACTGGACTCAGCTTGATTCCAGGTGTCTACCACTCGTTTAAACATGAGGGAAGCATTAGGTGGCTAGTTTCTTTGGTTGGTCTTGTTGGGGTTTCTTGTGATAAAGTATCAGGACACTGGGGCATACTCTGTACACATAGCTCAGGTAAATCATTCGGATTTTCAACCACAGATCCTTCTAAGATAGGGCTGATTATTCGTCACTCTTTTCCTTGCTCGTCTCTTTTTAATTTCACTGTTAGTGAGCTTGTAGGTAATTTCATTCTGTTCATACTATGGGTACCTTGGTGTGCATGCATGTCTGGGTATAGGGGTGGGGTATAGTGTGCAGGTGCTGTTGCTGCAATTACAGGCAGTGAGTTTAACGCTGGTTGTGGTGCTATTGAGTACTCTGGTACAATGGGGAAATCATTTTCCTCATCTCTTCTTCTATTCTCTGCTCCTAATTCTTTTGCTACAGTGATCCAGATGGATGCTTGATCTCTACTATTATGCTTAATTATCCAAGGTCAAGTGTCCCCTCTGACGGGAAGCCTGCTCTTTTGAAATTCCTTTCAGAGATTTATTACCCTCCCTGTTATTAACAATATCCACGGGTTTTTCGGGCCCTGACATCTTTACAGACCGCGCTCCCATGCCTGGGTGAACGTGCGCGGAACCCCTCCTGATGTGGTATTTTAATAACTCCTTTTGAGGGACTTAAAATCTCCTTTTAAAGAATCTCTACCTAAAGAGCTTCTTCAATCCGTCTGTGGACAAATGACTGGGGTTGTCCCATTTCTCTACTTTCGAGCGACTGCCGACACAGAGGTAGCTACAGCCGTGGACTACCGTACTGCGTCTGCTGCTAATATAGACTGGATGATAATGATATAAAAAATAATAAGAATTTACTTACCGATAATTCTATTTCTCGTAGTCCGTAGTGGATGCTGGGGACTCCGTCAGGACCATGGGGATAGCGGCTCCGCAGGAGACAGGGCACAAAAGTAAAAGCTTTAGGATCAGGTGGTGTGCACTGGCTCCTCCCCCTATGACCCTCCTCCAAGCCTCAGTTAGGATACTGTGCCCGGACGAGCGTACACAATAAGGAAGGATTTTGAATCCCGGGTAAGACTCATACCAGCCACACCAATCACACTGTACAACCTGTGATCTGAACCCAGTTAACAGCATGATAACAGCGGAGCCTCTGAAAAGATGGCTCACAACAATAATAACCCGATTTTTGTAACAATAACTATGTACAAATATTGCAGACAATCCGCACTTGGGATGGGCGCCCAGCATCCACTACGGACTACGAGAAATAGAATTATCGGTAAGTAAATTCTTTTCTCTATCGTCCTAGTGGATGCTGGGGTTCCTGAAAGGACCATGGGGAATAGCGGCTCCGCAGGAGACAGGGCACAAAAAGTAAAGCTTTAGGATCAGGTGGTGTGCACTGGCTCCTCCCCCTATGACCCTCCTCCAAGCCTCAGTTAGATTTTTGTGCCCGGCCGAGAAGGGTGCAATCTAGGTGGCTCTCCTAAAGAGCTGCTTAGAAAAGTTTAGCTTAGGTTTTTTATTTTACAGTGAGTCCTGCTGGCAACAGGATCACTGCATCGAGGGACTTAGGGGAGAAGAAGTGAACTCACCTGCGTGCAGGATGGATTGGCTTCTTTGGCTACTGGACATTAGCTCCAGAGGGACGATCACAGGTACAGCCTGGATGGTCACCGGAGCCTCGCCGCCGGCCCCCTTGCAGATGCTGAAACAAGAAGAAGGTCCAGAATCGGCGGCATGAAGACTCCTCAGTCTTCTTAAGGTAGCGCACAGCACTGCAGCTGTGCGCCATTTCCTCTCAGCACACTTCACACGGCAGTCACTGAGGGTGCAGGGCGCTGGGAGGGGGGCGCCCTGGGAGGCAATGAAAACCTATTTTTGGCTAAAAATACCTCACATATAGCCTCCGGGGGCTATATGGAGATATTTAACCCCTGCCAGAATCCGTTAAGAGCGGGAGACGAGGCCGCCGAAAAAGGGGCGGGGCCTATCTCCTCAGCACACAGCGCCATTTTCCCTCACAGAAAGGCTGGAGGGAAGGCTCCCAGGCTCTCCCCTGCACTGCACTACAGAAACAGGGTTAAAACAGAGAGGGGGGGCACTAATTTGGCGTTAGAAATATATAAAAAAGATGCTATAAGGGAAAACACTTATATAAGGTTGTCCCTATATAATTATAGCGTTTTTGGTGTGTGCTGGCAAACTCTCCCTCTGTCTCTCCAAAGGGCTAGTAGGTCCTGTCCTCTATCAGAGCATTCCCTGTGTGTGTGCTGTGTGTCGGTACGTGTGTGTCGACATGTATGAGGACAATGTTGGTGAGGAGGCGGAGCAATTGCCTGTAATGGTGATGTCACTCTCTAGGGAGTCGACACCGGAATGGATGGCTTATTTAGGGAATTACGTGATAATGTCAACACGCGGCAAGGTCGGTTGACGACATGAGACGGCCGACAAACAATTAGTACCGGTCCAGACGTCTCAAAAACACCGTCAGGGGTTTTAAAACGCCCGTTTACTTTAGTCGGTCGACACAGACACAGACAGGGACACTGAATCCAGTGTCGACGGTGAATAAACAAACGTATTCCTTATTAGGGCCACACGTTAAGGGCAATGAAGGAGGTGTTACATATTTCTGATACTACAAGTACCACAAAAGAGGGTATTATGTGGGATGTGAAAAAACTACCGTAGTTTTTCCTGAATCAGATAAATTAAATGAAGTGTGTGATGATGCGTGGGTTCCCCCCGATAGAAAATATGGGCGGTATACCCTTTCCCGCCAGAAGTTAGGGCGCCGTTGGGAAACACCCCTTAGGGTGGATAAGGCGCGCACACGCTTATCAGAACAAGTGGCGGTACCGTCTATAGATAGGGCCGTCCTCAAGGAGCCAGCTGACAGGAGGCTGGAAAATATCATAAAAAGTATATACACACATACTGGTGTTATACTGCGACCAGCGATCGCCTCAGCCTGGATGTGCAGAGCTGGGGTGGCTTGGTCGGATTCCCTGACTAAAAATATTGATACCCTTGACAGGGACAGTATTTTATTGACTATAGAGCATTTAAAGGATGCATTTCTATATATGCGAGATGCACAGAGGGATATTTGCACTCTGGCATCAAAAGTAAGTGCGATGTCCATATCTGCCAGAAGATGTTTATGGACACGACAGTGGTCAGGTGATGCAGATTCCAAACGGCACAAAGGTGTATTGCCGTATAAAGGAAGAGGAGTTATTTGGGGTCGGTCCATCGGACCTGGTGGCCACGGCAACTGCTAGAAAATCCACCGTTTTTTACCCTAAGTCACATCTCTGCAGAAAAAGACACCGTCTTTTCAGCTTCAGTCCTTTCGTCCCTATAAGAGTCATATCTGCCCAGGGATAGAGGAAAGGGAAGAAGACTGCAGCAGGCAGCCCATTCCCAGGAACAGAAGCGTTCCACCGCTTCTGACAAGCTCTCAGCATGACGCTGAGACCGTACAGGACCCCTGGATCCTACAAGTAGTATCCCAGGGGTACAGATTGGAATGTCGAGACGTTTCCCCTGCGCAGGCTCCTGAAGTCTGCTTTACCAAGGTCTCCCTCCGACAAGGAGGCAGTATGGGAAACAATTCACGAGCTGTATTCCCAGCAGGTGATAATTAAATTACCCCTCCTACAACAAGAAAAGGGGTATTATTCCACACTATATTGTGGTACTGAAGCCAGAAGGCTAGGTGAGACCTATTCTAAATCTAAAAAAATTTGAACACTTACAAAGGTTCAAATCAAGATGGAGTCATTCAGAGCAGTGATAACGAACCGGGAAGAAGGGGACTATATGGTGTCCCGAGACATCAGGGATGCTTACCTCCATGTCCCAAATTTGCCCTTATCACTAAGGGTACCTCAGGTTCGTGGTACAGAACTGTCACTATCAGTTTCAGACGCTGCCGTTTGGATTGTCCACGGCACCCCGGGTCTTTACCAAGGTAATGGCCGAAATGATGGTTCTTCTTCGAAGAAAAGGCGTCTTAATTATCCCTTACTTGGACGATCTCCTGATAAGGGCAAAGTCCAGGGAACAGTTGGAGGTCGGAGTAGCACTATCTCGGATACTGTTACAACAGCAGGGGTGGATTCTAAATATTCCAAAATCGCAGCTGATCCCGACAACAAGTCTCCTGTGCTTAGGGATGATTCTGGACACAGTCCAGAAAAAGGTGTTTCTCCCGGAAGAGAAAGCCAGGGAGTTATCCGAGCTAGTCAGGAACCTCCTAAAATCAGTGCATCATTGCACAAGGGCCATGGTAAAAAAATGGTGACTTCCTTCGAAGCAATTCCAGTCGGCAGATTTCATGCAAGAACTTTTCAGTGGGATCTGCTGGACAAATGGTCCGGATCGCATCTTCAGATGCATCAGCGGATAACCCTATATCCAAGGACAAGGGTGTCTCTCCTGTGGTGGTTACAGAGTGCTCATCTTCTAGAGGGCCGCAGATTCGGCATTCAGTTTTGGATGGTGGTGACCACGGAGGCCAGCCCGAGAGGCTGGGGAGCAGTCACACAAGGAAAAAATTTCCAGGGAGTGTGATCAAGTCTGGAGACTTTTCTCCACATAAATATAGCTAAGGGTAAATTTATAATGCTCTAAGCTTAGCAAGACCTCTGCTTCAAGGTCAGCCGGTATTGATCCAGTGGGATAAAACATCACGGCAGTCGCCCACGTAAATAGACAGGGCGGCACAAGAAGCAGGAAGGCAGTGGCAAAAACTGCAAGGACTTTTCGCTGGGCGGAAAATCATGTGATAGCACTGTCAGCAGTGTTTCATTCCGGGAATGGAAACTGGGAAGCAGACTTCCTCAGTAGGCACGACCTCCACCCAGCAGAGTGGGAACTTCATGGGGAAGTTTTCCACATGATTGTAAACCGTTGGGAATTACCAAAGGTGGACATGATGGCGTCCCGTCTGAACAAAAAACGGGACAGGTATTGCGCCAGGTTAAGAGACCCTCAGGCAATAGCTGTGGACGTTCTGGTAACACCGTGGGTGTACCAGTCGGTGTATGTGTTCCATCCTCTGCTTTTCATACCTAAGGTACTGAGAATTATAAGACGTAGAGGAGTAAGAACTATACTCATGGCTCCGGATTGGCCAAGAAGGACTTGGTACCCGGAACTTCAAGAGATGCTCACAGAGGACTTATGGCCTCTGCCGCTAAGAAGGGACTTGTTTCAGCAAGTACCATGTCTGTTCCAAGACTTACCGCAGCTGCGTTTGACGGCATGGCGGTGGAACGCCGGATCCTAAGGGAAAAGGCATTCAGGAAGAGGTCATTCCTACCCTGGTCAAAGCCAGAAAGGAGGTGACCGCACAACATTATCACCACATGTGGCGAAAATATGTTGCGTGGTGTGAGGCCAGGAAGGCCCCACGAAGAAATTTCAACTCGGTCGATTCCTGCATTTCCTGCAAACAGGAGTGTCTATGGGCCTCAAATTGGGGTCCATTAAGGTTCAAATTTCGGCCCTGTCGATTTTTCTTCCAGAAAGAATTGGCTTCAGTTCCTGAAGTCCAGAAGTTTGTCAAGGGAGTATTGCATATACAACCCCCTTTTGTGCCTCCAGTGGCACTGTGGGATCTCAACGTAGTTCTGGGATTCCTCAAAACACATTGGTTTAAAACCAGTCAAATCTGTGGATTTGAAGCATCTCACATGAAAAGTGAACATGCTCTTGGACCTGGCCTGGACCAGGCGAGTGTCAAATTGGTGGTTTTTTTCTCAAAAAAGCCCATATCTGTTTGTCCATTCGGACAGGGCAGAGCTGCGGACTCGTCCCCAGTTCTCTCCCTAAGGTGGTGTCAGTGTTTCACCTGAACCAGCTTATTGTGGTGTCTTGCGCCTACTAGGGACTTGGAGGACTCCAAGTTGCTAGATGTGGTCAGGGCCCTGAAAATATAGGTTCCAGGACGGCTGGAGTCAGGAAAACTGACTTGCTGTTATCCTGTATGCACCCAACAAACTGGGTGCTCTTGCTTCTAAGCAGACTTTTGCTAGTTGGATGTGTAATACAATTCAGCTTGCACATTCTGTGGCAGGCCTGCCACAGCCAAAATATGTAAATGCCCATTCCACAAGGAAGGTGGGCTCATCTTGGGCGGCTGCCCGAGGGGTCTCGGCTTTACAACTTTGCCGAGCGGCTATTTAGTCAGGGGCAAACACGTTTGTAAAATCCTACAAATTTGATAACCTGGCTAAGGAGGACCTGGAGTTCTCTCATTCGGTGCTGCAGAGTCATCCGCACTCTCCCGCCCGTTTGGGAGCTTTGGTATAATCCCCATGGTCCTTTCAGGAACCCCAGCATCCACTAGGACGATAGAGAAAATAAGAATTTACTTACCGATAATTCTATTTCTCGGAGTCCGTAGTGGATGCTGGGCCCCCATCCCAAGTGCGGATTATCTGCAATACTTGTACATAGTTACAAAAATCGGGTTATTATTGTTGTGAGCCATCTTTCAGAGGCTCCGCTGTTATCATACTGTTAACTGGGTTCAGATCACAGGTTGTACAGTGTGATTGGTGTGGCTGGTATGAGTCTTACCCGGGATTCATAAATCCTTCCTTATTGTGTACGCTCGTCCGGGCACAGTATCCTAACTGAGGCTTGGAGGAGGGTCATAGGGGGAGGAGCCAGTGCACACCACCTGATCCTAAAGCTTTACTTTTTGTGCCCTGTCTCCTGCGGAGCCGCTATTCCCCATGGTCCTTTCAGGAACCCCAGCATCCACTACGGACTCCGAGAAATAGAATTATCGGTAAGTAAATTCTTATTATTTTCTCTAACGTCCTAAGTGGATGCTGGGGACTCCGTCAGGACCATGGGGATTATACCAAAGCTCCCAAACGGGCGGGAGAGTGCGGATGACTCTGCAGCACCGAATGAGAGAACTCCAGGTCCTCCTCAGTCAGGGTGTGCCCCTGACCAAGTATCAGCTCGGCAAAGTTGTAAAGCCGAGACCCCTCGGGCAGCCGCCCAAGATGAGCCCACCTTCCTTGTGGAATGGGCATTTACATATTTTGGCTGTGGCAGGCCTGCCACAGAATGTGCAAGCTGAATTGTACTACACATCCAACTAACAATCGTCTGCTTAAAAGCAAGAGCACCCAGTTTGTTGGGTGCATACAGGATAACAGCAAGTCAGTTTTCCTGACTCCAGCCGTCCTGGAAACTATATTTTCAGGGCCCTGACAACATCTAGCAACTTGGAGTCCTCCAAGTCCCTAGTAGCCGCAGGTACCACAATAAGCTGGTTCAGGTGAAACACTGACACCACCTTAGGTGGAAACTGGGGATGAGTCCGCAGCTCTGCCCTGTCCGAATGGACAATCAGATATGGGCTTTTTTGAGACAAACGCCGCCAATTCTGACACTCGCCTGGCCGAGGCCAGGGCCAACAGCATGGTCACTTTCCCTGTGAGATATTTCAAATCCACAGATTTGAGCGGTTTAAACCAATGTGATTTTAGGAATCCCAGAACTACGTTGAGATCCCACAGTGCCACTGGAGGCACAAAAGGGGGTTGTATATGCAGTACTCCCTTGACAAACTTCTGGACTTCAGGAACTGAAGCCAATTCTTTCTGGAAGAAAATCGACAGGGCCGAAATTTGAACCTTAATGGACCCCAATTTGAGGCCCATAGACACTCCTGTTTGCAGGAAATGCAGGAAACGACCGAGTTGAAATTTCTTCATGGGGCCTTCCTGGCCTCACACCACGCAACATATTTTCGCCACATGTGGTGATAATGTTGTGCGGTCACCTCCTTCCTGGCTTTGACCAGGGTAGGAATGACCTCTTCCGGAATGCCTTTTTCCCTTAGGATCCGGCGTTCAACCGCCATGCCGTCAAACGCAGCCGCGGTAAGTCTTGGAACAGACATGGTACTTGCTGAAGCAAGTCCCTTCTTAGCGGCAGAGGCCATGAGTCCTCTGTGAGCATCTCTTGAAGTTCCGGGTACCAAGTCCTTCTTGGCCAATCCGGAGCCACGAGTATAGTTCTTACTCCTCTACGTCTTATAATTCTCAATACCTTGGGTATGAGAAGCAGAGGAGGGAAGACATACACCGACTGGTACACCCACGGTGTTACCAGAAACGTCCACAGCTATTGCCTGAGGGTCTTTTGCCCTGGCGCAATACTTGTCCAGTTTTTTGTTCAGGCGGGACGCCATCATGTCCACCTTTGGTCTTTTCCAACGGTTCACAATCATGTGGATGACTTCCCGATGAAGTCCCCACTCTCCCGGGTGGAGGTTGTGCCTGCTGAGGAAGTCTGCTTCCCAGTTGTCCACTCCCGGAATGAACACTGCTGACAGTGCTATCACATGATTTTCCGCCCAGCGAAAAATCCTTGCAGTTTCTGCCATTGCCCTCCTGCTTCTTGTGCCGCCCTGTCTGTTTACGTGGGCGACTGCCGTGATGTTGTCCCACTGGATCAATACCGGCTGACCTTGAAGCAGAGGTCTTGCTAAGCTTAGAGCATTGTAAATTGCCCTTAGCTCCAGTATATTTATGTGGAGAAAAATCTCCAGACTTGATCACACTCCCTGGAAATTTTTTTCCCTGTGTGACTGCTCCCCAGCCTCTCAGGTGTTAGGGTCTCCTGCCCTGTGCTGCCACGTCGTCATGGCAACCGGGAGACAAGTGCTAGTGGAGTAACCTGAGCGCAGCTGATACTCCGGTTCGGGTCTTTTGCTGTGCAGTGGTTATAGGCTCTGTGCACGGCAGGGGATCCGGTGCTGGTTTTTGTGCTCACAGTCTGTGAGGTCTGAGTGGGGCGTGGACAGCACCTGCTTTATAAGGCCTCTTTTCAGGGTAAGCAGATGCTGCTGAATCTTTGTTGGTTAGTCAGTTCATGAAAGTTAGCCAGTACTGTGTAGCTTTGTATTTGTTTGTTGCTTACTGCAAATAGGCCTGGGGATTTGGTATTACACTCTGCCAATCCAGACCTAGCAGTAAGACTGGAGTCAGTCGTTTAGCTTGCTGGGGTTCTGTTACCACTCTGTGAACTTAGCAAGTTTGCGGCTGTATTCTAAGACTTGCCTGTCTAATCCTGTCTCACTGTGCTAGGTGTCAGGGGTCAGTTTAGTGGCAGTAAGCTAAAACCTGTGCACTGCAAGTGAGAAATAGGATTGTGGAGACTCTCCTTGTGTCTATCATTCCATCTCTGACCAAGGAGTTTACTGCCACACCCGTTGGTAACCCTTTAGGGTTTTGCTGTTGCCCTTAGCAACAGCATTTCGGGTTCTCTATGTATTAAAACACAACATCTTGCTTTTTCCATCTGTGCAGTTCTAATACAAAGGAGATACCCAGTTCCTTAGCCTCTGGGCTTCTCTGTTCACTTTGTGTGTATTTTGTTACCCTATTACCTTCTGTGTACGTTATGTCATATTCCCCAGTTTGTCTGTGAGTCCATTTGTTTTGCATAACAGTTCAAACACCAGTACATTCCTGCAGACACTGGAGTGCATAACAGTTCTGACACCAGTACTTTCCTGCAGGCACTGGTGTGCATAACATATTCAGCAGCCTAATACTCCTGTTGAAATTTTGTGGGAATATGGAGCATACCCCTCAAAATACGTTGCAACAGGTGGTCGATCAGGTGCAGGTCCTGACTCGACAATTTAATGATTTGTCCATTAAAATGCACACCTCCCAGGCTGCTGGTGGAGCTCCCGCAGCAGCAGCACCTGCAGGGGTTAAGGAGCCGAAAGTAAATCTCCCGGATCGTTTTTCTGGAGATCGCTCGCAGTTCTTTTGTTTCAAGGAGAGCTGCAAGCTATACTTCCGGCTTAGGCCTCAGTCTTCTGGGTCGGAGATTCAGCGGGTGGGCATAGTGATTTCCTTGCTACAAGGAGACCCACAGGTCTGGGCATATGGGTTGCAGCCTGACTGTCCGTCGCTTAAAAGTGTTGATGCTTTTTTTACGGCACTGGGCATGTTGTATGATGACCCTGACAAGACGGCCTCAGCCGAGGCTCAGATTTCGATCCTTAAGCAAGGGCGAAGGCCAGTTGAGGTTTACTGTACGGAGTTTCGGAGGTTGGCCCATGATACCCAGTGGAATGACCCAGCCCTGAGACACCAGTACCGAAGAGGTCTTTCTAACCAGATAAAGGACCAACTGGTACAATATCCCTTGCCTGATAGCTTGGATCAGCTCATGCAGTTATCCATCCGGGTGGATAGACGGCTGAGAGAGCGTAGGCTTGAAAGGGAGACTGAGATTTCCTTCCTTCCCAAGGGAACCTCAGACTCTGAGGAATTTTCTGAGGAGCCTATGCAGATTGGGGCTACCCGCCTCTCCTCGCGTGAGAAGACGCAGAGGAGACAGCAGGGGTTGTGTTTGTACTGTGGGAATAAAGGTCATGTGGTAGTATCATGCCCAGAAAAGCCGGAAAACTTCAGGGCCTGAGGGTGATGGGAAATATCCTGTCAGGCCAGAAGTCAGAATTTCCCAAGAAGACTTTTATCATTCCGGTGACCTTGAAGATCCTCGGTCAAACTGTCAAGACTGAGGCCTTTGTGGACAGTGGGGCCGACGGGGTTTTTATGGACCGCCAATTCGCCCTGAAACACTCTGTTCCCTTAGTACCCTTGGCATCGGAAATTGAGATTTGTGGGTTAAACGGGGAACCATTATCCCAAGGTAAAATTACCTCTTGCACTAGCCAGATTTCTTTGTTTATTGGAGCCACACACTCTGAAAAATTGTCCTTTTATGTGACTGTCTGTACTTTTGCCCCATTGGTGTTGGGGTTACCCTGGTTAAGGGCCCACAATCCTCAATTTGACTGGGTCTCTAGGGAGATTCTTAGTTGGGGTACTGATTGTTTCAGGAGTTGCTTGAGCCTTCCAGTCAGGCTCTCGCAGCTAAGTTTGCCAGGATTGCCAGGGTGTTATGCAGATTTTGCGGACGTGTTCTCCAAAAAAGTTGCAGAGGTACTACCTCCCCATCGCCCCTATGACTGTGCCATTGATTTGTTGCCAAATGCTAAGCTTCCCAAGAGCAGGTTGTACTCCCTGTCACGTCCTGAGACTCAGGCTATGGCAGAGTACATTCAGGAGAACTTGGCTAAGGGATTTATCAGACCTTCACAGTCTCCAGTTGGGTCGGGGTTCTTCTTCGTGGGTAAAAAGGACGGTTCGTTGCGACCCTGCATCGACTTCAGGGAATTGAACCGTATCACGATTAAAAACTCATACCCACTGCCTCTCATTTCGGTCTTGTTTGACCAGCTTCGTACTGCCACCATTTTTTCTAAGATTGACCTACGCGGTGCGTACAATCTAATCCGAATAAGAGAGGGGGATGAATGGAAGACTGCCTTTAATACCCACTCAGGGCATTATGAATATTTGGTGATGCCTTTTGGGCTCTGTAATGCCCCGGCAGTCTTCCAGGATTTCATGAATGATGTGCTCAGGGAATATTTGGATAGATTCTTAGTTGTATACTTAGATGACATCCTAATCTTCTCCCATTCCCTGGAGGAACATCGGAAGCATGTACGCTTAGTCCTCCAGAAACTCAGAGACCACCGGCTTGGGGCGAAGCTGGAGAAGTGCGAATTTGAAGTTCAGCAAATCGCATTTCTAGGATATATTATCTCCCCAGAAGGTTTCCAAATGGAGGGTTCCAAGGTACAGGCAGTCCTGGATTGGGTGCAGCCCACTAGTTTGAAGGCGCTTCAGCGTTTCCTGGGCTTTGCGAATTTTTATAGACGATATATCGCTGGATTTTCGTCTATAGTGGCGCCCTTGGTGGCACTCACTAAGAAAGGGGCGGATGTTGCTCACTGGTCTTGTGAGGCTAAAGCGGCTTTTGCCCGTCTCAAAAGGGCATTTGTTTCGGCCAAGGTGCTGCGACACCCAGATCCAGAGCGTCCTTTTGTGGTGGAGGTGGATGCCTCTGAGATGGGTATTGGGGCAGTGCTTTCTCAGATGGGAGTGTCTGATAATCGCCTTCATCCCTGTGCTTACTTTTCCCGTAAATTTTCGCCTGCCGAGATGAATTATGACGTGGGTAACCGGGAATTGTTGGCTATTAAGGATGCACTCGAGGAGTGGAGACACTGGCTTGAGGGGGCTAAGTTTGTGGTCTCAATTCTCACTGACCATAAGAATCTGGCATATTTAGAGTCAGCGAAGCGTCTCAATGCCAGGCAGGCACGATGGGCTTTGTTTTTTGCTCGCTTTAATTTTTTGATAACATATCGCCCTGGGTCAAAAAACATCAAGGCTGATGCGCTCTCGCGGAGTTTTGCTCCAATCCAGGAGACCACCGAGGAGCCGTTGCCCATTGTTTCCCCATCATGTATTAAAGTGGGCATTACCCAGGACCTCTTATCATTAGTCCTTAGAGCACAGGAGCAGGCTCCTCCAGACCTTCCGGTAGGTCTTTTGTTTGTGCCTCCTAGGTTAAGACAGCGAGTGTTCCTGGAATTCCATGCCAAGAAGTCGGCAGGTCACCCGGGTATTGCCAGAACTCGGGAGTTGCTATCTAGGGCGGTGTGGTGGCCCTCGGTGGCTAAGGATGTGGATCAGTGGGTTCGGGCATGTGACATCTGTGCCCGAAATAAGACTCCTAGAGGGGTTCCTGTTGGCCCATTACATCCACTCTCTATCCCATATAAGCCATGGACCCACATTTCAATGGATTTTGTGGTGGACTTGCCCAAATCCTCGGGGATGACAGCCATCTGGGTTGTCGTTGACAGGTTTTCGAAGATGGCGCACTTCGTTCCACTGGTTGGGCTGCCATCAGCCAGACGCCTGTCTGAATTATTTATGCTGCATGTTGTGCGTCTCCACGGGTTGCCACTTGATGTGGTCTCTGACCGCGGATCCCAGTTTGTGGCCAAATTCTGGAGGGCATTTTGTTCCGATCTCCAGATTTCTGTCAGCTTGTCGTCAGGCTACCATCCGCAGTCTAATGGGCAGACTGAAAGGGTGAACCAGTCCTTGGAGCAGTTCCTCAGGTGTTATGTCTCCAAGTGTCAGACTGACTGGGTTGCTCATCTGTCCATGGCGGAGTTTGCCTATAACAACGCGGCTCACTCTGCTACAGGGATCTCTCTCTTCCTTTGTGTGTATGGGCATCATCCTAAGGCCAATTCTTTTGACCCCCTGGACTCCACGCCTGGTGGTTCCTCTGTGGTTTCGGTCCTTAGAGGTATTTGGCGGAAAGTGAAGAAAGCCCTTGTGTCTGTGTCATTAGTGACCAAAAGGGTTTTTGATAAGCGGAAAAGACCCTGCAGCTTCAAATTAGGAGACTTCGTCTGGTTGTCTACCAAGAATTTGAAGTTGAGACAGCCATCTCATAAGTTAGGGCCCCGGTTCATCGGCCCTTATAAGATCACCAGGGTTATCAATCCGGTGGCATTTCAGTTAGATCTGCCCCGTTCTTTGGGTATCAATAAAACATTTCATTGTTCCCTTTTAAAATGGGCGATTAGTAATCCTTCTTCCAGTGGAAGACCTTCCCCTCTTCTGATACGTGGCCAGAGGGAGTTTGTTGTTGAAAGGATTCTTGACTCCAAGGTGGTTCGGGGTCGGCTGTCATTTTTGGTGCACTGGAAGGGGTATGGCCCGGAGGAGCGGTCGTGGGTGCGCAGTTGTGATCTTCATGCCCCCAGACTGATACGCTCTTTCTTCTCGCAGTTCCCCGATAAACCCGGTGGTAGGGGTTCTTTGACCCCTCGTCAGAGGGGGGGTACTGTTAGGGTCTCCTGCCCTGTGCTGCCACGTCGTCATGGCAACCGGGAGACAAGTGCTAGTGGAGTAACCTGAGCGCAGCTGATACTCCGGTTCGGGTCTTTTGCTGTGCAGTGGTTATAGGCTCTGTGCACGGCAGGGGATCCGGTGCTGGTTTTTGTGCTCACAGTCTGTGAGGTCTGAGTGGGGCGTGGACAGCACCTGCTTTATAAGGCCTCTTTTCAGGGTAAGCAGATGCTGCTGAATCTTTGTTGGTTAGTCAGTTCATGAAAGTTAGCCAGTACTGTGTAGCTTTGTATTTGTTTGTTGCTTACTGCAAATAGGCCTGGGGATTTGGTATTACACTCTGCCAATCCAGACCTAGCAGTAAGACTGGAGTCAGTCGTTTAGCTTGCTGGGGTTCTGTTACCACTCTGTGAACTTAGCAAGTTTGCGGCTGTATTCTAAGACTTGCCTGTCTAATCCTGTCTCACTGTGCTAGGTGTCAGGGGTCAGTTTAGTGGCAGTAAGCTAAAACCTGTGCACTGCAAGTGAGAAATAGGATTGTGGAGACTCTCCTTGTGTCTATCATTCCATCTCTGACCAAGGAGTTTACTGCCACACCCGTTGGTAACCCTTTAGGGTTTTGCTGTTGCCCTTAGCAACAGCATTTCGGGTTCTCTATGTATTAAAACACAACATCTTGCTTTTTCCATCTGTGCAGTTCTAATACAAAGGAGATACCCAGTTCCTTAGCCTCTGGGCTTCTCTGTTCACTTTGTGTGTATTTTGTTACCCTATTACCTTCTGTGTACGTTATGTCATATTCCCCAGTTTGTCTGTGAGTCCATTTGTTTTGCATAACAGTTCAAACACCAGTACATTCCTGCAGACACTGGAGTGCATAACAGTTCTGACACCAGTACTTTCCTGCAGGCACTGGTGTGCATAACATCAGGCTGGCCTCCGTGGTCACCAGCATCCAATCCTGAATGCCGAATCTGCGGCCCTCTAGAAGATGAGCACTCTGTAACCACCACAGGAGAGACACCCTTGTCCTTGGAGATAGGGTTATCCGCTGATGCATCTGAAAATGCGATCCGGACCATTTGTCCAGCAGATCCCACTGAAAAGTTCTTGCGTGGAATCTGCCGAATGGAATCGCTTCGTAATAAGCCACCATTTTTCCCAGGACTCTTGTGCAATGATGCACTGACACTTTTCCTGGTTTTAGGAGGTTCCTGACTAGCTCGGATAACTCCCTGGCTTTCTCCTCCGGGAGAAACACCTTTTTCTGGACTGTGTCCAGAACCATCCCTAGGAACAGCAGACGTGTCGTCGGAAACGGCTGTGATTTTGGATATTTAGAATCCACCCGTGCTGTCGTAGAACTACTTGAGATAGTGCTACTCCGACTTCCAACTGTTCTCTGGACCTTGCCCCTATCAGGAGATCGTCCAAGTAAGGGATAATTAAGACGCCTTTTCTTTGAAGAAGAATCATCATTTTGGCCATCACTTTGGTAAAGACCCGGGGTGCCGTGGACAATCCAAACGGCAGCGTCTGAAACTGATAGTGACAGTTCCGTACCACGAACCTGAGGTACCCTTGGTGAGAAGGGCAATTTGGGACATGGAGGTAAGCATCCTTGATGTCCAGGGACACCATATAGTCCCCTTCTTCCTGGTTCGCTATCACTGCTCTGAGTGACTCCATCTTGATTTGAACCTTTGTATGTAAGTGTTCAAAGATTTCCCATTTAGAATAGGTCTCACCGAGCCGTCTGGCTTCAGTACCACAATATAGTGTGGAATAATACCCCTTTCCTTGTTGTAGGAGGGGTACTTTGATTATCACCTGCTGGGAATACAGCTTGTGAATTGTTTCCAATACTGCCTCCCTGTCGGAGGAAGACGTTGGTAAAGCAGACATCAGGAGCCTGCGAGGGGGAGACGTCTCGAATCTCCAGTCTGTACCCCTGGGATACTACTTGTAGGATCCAGGGGTCCACTTGCGAATGAGCCCACTACGCGCTGAAACTCTTGAGACGACCCCCCACCGCACTTGAGTCCGCTTGTACGGCCCCAGCGTCATGCTGAGGACTTGGCAGAAGCTGTGGAGGGCTTCTGTTCCTGGGAATGGGCTGCCTGCTGCAGTCTTCTTCCCTTTCCTCTATCCCTGGGCAGATATGACTGGCCTTTTGCCCGCTTGCCCTTATGGGGACGAAAGGACTGAGGCTGAAAAGACGGTGTCTTTTTCTGCTGAGATGTGATTTGGGGTAAAAAAGGTGGATTTTCCAGCTGTTGCCGAGGCCACCAGGTCCGATGGACCGACCCCAAATAACTCCTCCCCTTTATACGGCAATACTTCCATGTTGGAATCTGCATCACCTGACCACTGTCGTGTCCATAAACATCTTCTGGCAGATATGGACATCGCACTTACTCTTGATGCCAGAGTGCAAATATCCCTCTGTGCATCTCGCATATATAGAAATGCATCCTTTAAATGCTCTATAGTCAATAAAATACTGTCCCTGTCAAGGTGTTAGGATCTTGGTTTTAACCCCCTCGATGTGATGACCTCTTAGGTACCCGTGAGAGCAACTCTTAACACTTTGAATAAACACGCAGCTGTTGGTTAAGAATCACTCTGTTTATTATAGGGATTACGGCTTACTATATAGATAAGACACATGGGTGTATACAATAAGTGCAAGAACTTAATTGGACAATGAAGGTAACATACGACACTACATGCAGGATATCATACAGCGGAAGCATGAATAACACGAGGGCACCACGAGCTCTATGTCCTTATAGGGGCTTCCAGACACGGACAGGGGTACGTGTCGAAACTAAGGAGCAGTCAGTACATAGTTTCAGTGTGTGACGTGGGAGTAGCTTCATATGGTTATAACCTTCAATGGGAACACAAAGACGTCTTTGTCTCTGTAGCAATAACAGTGAGTAGAGAACACAGACCCTTTAACCCTTCAACCCCCTCTTAGAATCATAAATTCATATGATATGATTCTTCAAAGATGGTTTCCCTGAACGGTATTTGGCCAGATATTGTTTATAACCTGCAGGTGAGTTGTCATGTGGTGGGGCTATAGACTCATACATGAGATTATTCTCGATGGTCTTAGTTGTGAGCCGTCTGCAACATGGTAGGATGCAGAACACAATAACACATATAAGAATGAGAATAATCAAGATAAAGATTCCCAATTGTACAAGTGCTTGTTTCCAGTTCTCAAACCAACCGAAGTATTGGCTCCAGGGGTTATCAATGCCTGAATTCTTTCTCAATTCTACAGATAAATCCTCTAGTTTTTTTATGGCTAGGGTGACCTTACCATTGGGGCCGGCGTTGTCAGGTATGTAGGTGCAACATCCCTCTACCTTTCCAATATAGACACAGGTGCCCCCTTTTTCTGCCAATATCATATCAAGGGCCATACGATTTTGAAATGTCATTTGGGAAGTAGCTTCTAATTGCTCGGCTATACCTTTAAGGGCATCTTTTGTGTCGTTAACAAATCTCACCTAGAGATTTGGTCTGATTGATCAGGACAGTAGTCCTTCTAGATGCGCAATAACCTTGAGGGAAGGTTTTTAAGTTCCTACCAGAGGTATCATTTGACACATAGCAGGTATAATTTCCTGGATATATAGTTATGGTATTACCTGGATTGGGATTCTTTGATAGTATGGGGTATTCCTTTTTCCACATTTCACATTTACTATCGTTGTTCTCAGTGCCATTGTAGAGGCTGAAAAAACAACCCTCCTGGGATAGGGGTATATTTAGAGGCACTGTACCTAAGTGGGGTCTAGATTTGCCACAAACATAGCAGTTACTTTTATTATGTTTGATGGCACTGTATTTCATCCATTCTAACCAGAAATTTATGTCAGAGAACCCAGTCTCAATAGCCAGGGTGTCTTCAAAGGTGGGATTATTTATGGCTATTACTTTATCTAAGGTGGTGATGTGAGGACTTAGGGGGTTCTCTTGTTTTTGTACAGCTGTAGTGGCTGCAAGATAGTCTTTGTTATTGTACATGTCCTTTAAATGGAAGCTTTCTCTCTCGCTGTCGTACCCTGGCTCCCACCAGAGTCCGACCACATAGGTACCATTATCTGCGGGGCTGGGGTTTTCTATGTTTAATCTAAACCTATATGTGCTTGGGCCTTCATCCATCTTGAAGACAGACATCCTAGAAATCAGGGACTTTCCATTTCTATCTTTTCTTTTCAAGGCCTCTCCTGGTCTGTACCCCCAGTCACTCCCGGTGTTCCACCCCACAGACCCCCAATAATCACAGTTGTTTCCCCAGTATGAGCTAGTAACACAAATATAGACCGTCTCAGGTCCTCTCGCGTGTCTCCTTTTTTGTTTTATAGAGGACTCTGCCTTAGCAAGCTTACGGAACTTAAAGTATTCTACAATATAGGTGGCACTATCATGGGTTTCTTTGCCCAGGGCGTGGGAAAGGGTCTTCCCATGAGTATCTCAAAGGGGGAGTATCCCAAAGTCTTCTGTGGGGTCATCCTGATTTCTGCTAGAATGATAGGGAGGACTTGCTTCCATTTGTGAAAGGTACCTCCCGTGGCCTTCCTTAACTTGTCCTTAATAGTCCTATTCATCCTCTCTACGACCCCTGAACTTTGGGGGTGGTATGGAATGTGAAACTTCCATTCTATCTGTAGGGCCTTTACCAAAGCCTGTGTGATCTTGGCCGTGAAAGCTGAACCTTTGTCACTATTTATTTGTAATGGGCAGCCCCACCTGGGTATAACTTCCTGTGTGAGTATTCTAGCAACAGTCTTGGCATCCTCCACCTTGGTAGGGAATGCTTCGGGCCACCTTGAAAACATGTCTACTATAACTAAGGCATACTCCTGTTTATCCCCGTTGTTTGGGATATGAGTAAAATCAATTTGCAAATGAGTAAAGGGCGTGGTTGGATATGCCAGGTGTTGGTGAGCTGCCTTCATAGGACTGTTAGGGTTGTTTCTTAAGCATGTAATGCATCTGCTAACATACTGGTCAACTAGTAATCTCGCGTCTGTGATGTAAAAATCTTTGTCTAGTAATGTATGTGTTGTATGTTTGCTGTTGTGACCAATCCCATGATAGTGAGATATGAACAAAGGAGCGCTTGCTTGAGGTATACATGGTTTCCCCTCTTTGCAGATTAATCCTGTTTTAGGATTCTTCTGCATTATTGGAACCAACCAATCAGCTAAATCTTTGGGGGAGGCAGAAACTTGGAGTTCAGTAAGTAAATACTGATCATCTAACATGGGTGGGGTCATGACAGCCATGGCTTGGTGTATGGTGGGGAGCTGAGCTGCCTGGCGGGCGGAGCTATCTGCGAAAGCATTTCCCCTGGAAATTTCATCAGCCCCACCAGTGTGGGCTCTACAATGTAAGATGGCAATGTCACTAGGCAGGAGTATTGCATGAAGTAAGTCAGTGATAAGTTTGGCATGTGAAATGTTCTTACCGTCAGCTCCGATAAAACCCCGGCGGGACCAGATAACTCCATGGTCGTGCACAACGCCGTAGGCGTATTTTGAGTCGGTATAGATGGTAACAGGTTTATCCCGGTACAGAGTACATGCCCTGGTTAGGGCTATGAGCTCAGCAGCCTGGGCAGATTGGTAAGGTATGGGCTTTGCTTCAAGAATGTCATTGGGCAGGCGCACAACGGCATAACCTGCTTGGTATGTGGAGTCATTTGGTCTAGTACAAGAGCCGTCAACAAAGATGTGGTCAGAATCAGGTACCTGTATGGGGGACATGTCCAATCTGGGAGATGTCTCAGTCTCAATAGTCATGCAGCAGTCATGGTCATCGGGCAAGTCGTCTAGGGGGCCTTTGAGACCAAGGAGTGCATTTAAGATAGGGGCAGGGCCTGAAGTCGCATTGGCATACTTAATAGTAAGGGATGGGTTTCCCAACAATTGTACTTCATAGCCACTGAGGCGTTGGGCAGACATATGTTGCGTGTGGAGGCCTTTAAGTAGGGTAACTACATTATGTGTGGTATGTAGTACAGTAAGGTGACCTAGGGTGAGAGTCATGGCCATCTCAGCCACCATTGCGCAGGCTGCCAGGGCTCGAAGACAAGCAGGCATTCCCTGGACTGACACGGGCATTATTTTAGAAAAAAATGCCACGGGGCGCAGCTTACCTCCATGTTCTTGAGTTAGTACCCCCGCCATGGTTTTACAGTTGTCCCTTGCAAAGAGATGAAAAGGTAATACATAGTTGGGGAGGCCAAGTGCCGGACTTTTAATTAACAAACATTTCAAATTCTCATATGCATCCAACATTTCTTGTGACCATTGTATGTCTCTGGGTTTGTCAGCTAGTGTGGTTTGCCTCAGAATATTGTCATAATAGGAACAATCAGATATCCACTGTCTGCAGTAGTTTATCATACCCAGAAAGGACAGCATTTCCTTCTGAGTGGCTGGGCGGACCAGACCCAGTACAGACTGAATGCGTTGTGGACTGACCTTCCTCTCCCCCTCTGTGAGGACAAAACCCAGATAATCAACTTGCTTTTTACACCATTGCATTTTAGTTTTTGACACTTTGTGTCCACATTTACAGAGCCATAGTAACAGTGATAAACCATCCTCTCGGCAGGCCTCCTCCGTTTGACTACAGAGAAGCAGGTCATCTGCATACTGTAGCAGGACAGAACCTTGGGGGGGTGCCATGATTTTAAAGTGGCTTGGAGGACAATTGTGTAAACAACAGGAGCGTCTATGAACCCCTGGGGTAACCTACACCAAGTTAGTTGCTGGCCCCCAAAAGAAAATGCGAACAGCAGTTGTGTCTGTGGGTCAACAGGTATGCTAAAAAAGGCATTTTTTAAGTCAATGACGGTGAAGTACACAGCGTCCGCAGGGATGGCTGAGAGGAGGGAGTTAGTGTCTGGAACTATGGGAGCAATGGGGACAATTAGCTGGTTAATTGCCCTCAAATCTTGTACAAATCTGGTTGATCCATCTGATTTAACAACAGGGTTGACAGGTGTACAGTGGAGTAAGCTTTTGTGGGTAGCCCATTGATTCCCATTGAAGGAGCGGACTTTCTCAAGGGTCCACGATAGTGGTCCCTACACAGGACACTGGTGGTGGCTCCACTGTCAATCAGGAATGGAACACTTGTTCCATTTATGCCTAGATTGACAATTGGGGCCTCCTTCCAGTGATCAGTGAGCTGCATGAAAGTCGGGACACTCTCCTCCGGGCCCCGTCAGCGGGGTTGTCCCTGCCAGTCAATTTGGAACCTTGGGGCGTCTCTGGGAGTATTGTTAGTGGGGACAGGTTCAGTCAATGGTTGTTTAGTTTTATTAAAGGGGTAAGGACAGTCCCTAGCCCAATGTCCATCTTTTCCACAATTAAAGCAGGATGTATGTCGTCTGCTCGGAGGTGCAGGGGGACCCCTATTCTGTGGGGTGTCCCGCTGGGGGCGAGGGTTCCTGTGTTGCCTCCGGGGGTTCTGAAAACTGTGGGTTGGTACATTTTGAGTAATCTTTTTGATGTCAAAACAGCCTGCTGCTTCCTTTTCATATAAATGTTTACCAAATACCTCAATGTTGTCTGAGGTCCAACTAGAAACACTTTGTTTTACAGTTAATGTCACGGATGGCAACAAGTTGTTTATAAATGTAGAAATGAGTAAGTTGTCGGTATTAACTAGGGTGAGACCTGCCTCCTCTGACCAACACTTTTTAAATCTCTTCCAGAATTCAGTCACATTCTCACTAGGTTTCTGTTTGCAAGCTACTGCTACTGGGAGGGACGAGCGGGTTTTAAACACTGCGTCCATATGTTCACTCAGTTCATCCCACATTTTCTTTATGCCGTCCTGTGTATTGAGGGGGTAATTAGTGGCAGTTTGATTAGCCGGTGCTATAGGGGTACTGATTGTGGGCACTTTACTCCAATCCCACCCGTTGTAATGATCTATGACTCCGTCTATGATAAGCCTCATGTCTTCCTGTGTGAAGCTGCGGCCATTACAAGCCTTTTTTAAATAGGCGATGCAGCCCTTGGGTGCTACCGTAGGTTTGGGACAGTTCTTAATAATTCTGTCTAGATCCTCAATCTCAATGGGTCTTTTTAATAGTTGATCACCCACTGTCATAAAAGGCATGTGTGTCTCTGTCCCCTGTGCACCGCCGTCTGTCCCTGAAATGAGTCTACCGGACCGGGTATGTCCAGGACTAGTGATTTCATTAGTGACAATTGTGGAGTCCGCTGACTGACGAGTGGTTGCAGAAGCGGAGCGAGGGGGTGAGAGTGAAATGGAGATGGATGATGACTGAGGTGGCGGGGGCGTGGGGGCAGATGGCGGGGCTGGAATAACTGCAGAGGACAGGGCTAAGATGTCCTCGTCTGTTAAAGATGGGTATAGGCGATTGTAGGGTGGGGGACAGATGTTGTTAGTCAACTTTTGAAATCTGTCTTTTTCTTTTGCATGGAGTTGGGACTGAGTGTTGGATCTGTTAGTTCTGACTTTTCTTGGTCTATCCTGCCAATGAGGGGCTATGGTAAGCCACTGCTCTCCCCCCGCCCGCATATATGTCATATCCCATTGAGGATCGTGGTCATACCACGGCCAAGCTTCCTTGTCCTCAAGGCATAAGCCTTTTACCATATCCATATAAAATGGTAAATTTGACCCGTCTCTTGGAAAGGGATCGGGACTTTTCATGGCTTCCGTCCAGCCAGCTAGGTTGTCTAGCCAGGGGTTAACAAGGTAGTAGTTTGTAGGGGAGACACGAGCAACATATTCCTTGCAGGTCTCTCCCGGGAGGGGAGGGGGGTATTCAGTTTCTTTACTCTGGTCTGATCCCATATTACCAACAAGTGACTAACGTGTTTAAAGTGAAGTTGCAACAATCTTATCATAAAAACATAGACTGTTCCGAGCACAATGTCATATAATGCGCGTACACTTACCACCCGCGCAATATATATATTTCTAAAAGAATTCACAAATAACAGGGAAAGGGAACAATAGTCTATGTATGCATTCAGCTGATCTGATCATAGATCATTGGTAACATGTGGGAGTGCATATTCCCTACAAAAACTACCGGGGACAGAAAACAACAACAGTACAACAATATGTGACACCAAATGTACGTACACTTACCACCCGTACAATTAATGTCCCTATAACTGTACACAATATCAGTTTGTCATGACAAGAAATAGTAGGTGATCATATCGAGGAAGCACTATCACGGACCCCCGGTCCTCTATAGGTATCCTTGATACCAGTTCTTGGCGCCTAAAATTTAGTATTGCTGAGTCCCTGACTCAGATGTTACCATACGTGTCCCCAGAACACGCTACAGGTTCAGATCCAGTAGATGGTCGCAATCCCTTAGTGGGCAAGACAGACAACAAAATTCTCTATCTTACCGGTCAGGGGACGATCGTCTGGATCCCGGCTCCGAGCCCCCAGATTGTTAGGATCTTGGTTTTAACCCCCTCGATGTGATGACCTCTTAGGTACCCGTGAGAGCAACTCTTAACACTTTGAATAAACACGCAGCTGTTGGTTAAGAATCACTCTGTTTATTATAGGGATTACGGCTTACTATATAGATAAGACACATGGGTGTATACAATAAGTGCAAGAACTTAATTGGACAATGAAGGTAACATACGACACTACATGCAGGATATCATACAGCGGAAGCATGAATAACACGAGGGCACCACGAGCTCTATGTCCTTATAGGGGCTTCCGGACACGGACAGGGGTACGTGTCGAAACTAAGGAGCAGTCAGTACATAGTTTCAGTGTGTGACGTGGGAGTAGCTTCATATGGTTATAACCTTCAATGGGAACACAAAGACGTCTTTGTCTCTGTAGCAATAACAGTGAGTAGAGAACACAGACCCTTTAACCCTTCACAAGGGTATCAATATTTTCAGTCAGGGAATCCGACCAAGCCACCCCAGCGCTGCACATCCAGGCTGAGGCGATCGCTGGTCGCAGTATAACACCAGTATGTGTGTATATACCTTTTTAGGATATTTTTCAGCCTCTCAGCTGGCTCCTTGAGGGCGGCCCTATCTGGAGACGGTACCGCCACTTGTTTTGATAAGCGTGTGAGCGCCTTATCCACCCTAAAGGGTGTTTCCCAACGCGCCCCAACTTCTGGCGGGAAAGGGTATACCGCCAATAATTTTCTATCGGGGGAAACCCACGCATCATCACACACTTCATTTAATTTATCTGATTCAGGAAAAACTACAGGTAGTTTTTTCACACCCCACATAATACCCTTCTTGTGGTACTTGTAGTATCAGAAATATGTAACACCTCCTTCATTGCCCTTAACATGTAACGTGTGGCCCTAAAGGAAAATACGTTTGTTTCTTCACCGTCGACACTGGAGTCAGTGTCCGTGTCTGTGTCTGTGTCGACCGACTGAGGTAAATGAGCGTTTTACAGCCCCTGACGGTGTTTGAGACGCCTGGACAGGTACTAATTTGTTTGCCGGCCGTCTCATGTCGTCAACCGACCTTGCAGCGTGTTGACATTATCACGTAATTCCTTAAATAAGCCATCCATTCCGGTGTCGACTCCCTAGAGAGTGACATCACAATTTCAGGCAATTGCTCCGCCTCCTCACCAACATCGTCCTCATACATGTCGACACACACGTACCGACACACAGCACACACACAGGGAATGCTCTGATAGAGGACAGGACCCCACTAGCCCTTTGGGGAGACAGAGGGAGAGTTTGCCAGCACACACCAAAAGCGCTATAATTATACAGGGACAACCTTTATATAAGTGTTTTTCCCTTATAGCATTTTAATATATATATACATATCGCCAAATAAGTGCCCCCCCTCTCTGTTTTAACCCTGTTTCTGTAGTGCAGTGCAGGGGAGAGCCTGGGAGCCTTCCCACCAGCATTTCTGTGAGGGAAAATGGCGCTGTGTGCTGAGGAGAATAGGCCCCGCCCCCTTTTCGGCGGGCTTCTTCTCCCGTTTTTCTGAGACCTGGCAGGGGTTAAATACATCCATATAGCCCCCAGGGGCTATATGTGATGTATTTTTAGCCAGAATAAGGTACTATCATTGCTGCCCAGGGCGCCCCCCCCCAGCGCCCTGCACCCTCAGTGACCGCTGCTATGAAGTGTGCTGACAACAATGGCGCACAGCTGCAGTGCTGTGCGCTACCTTATGAAGACTGAAGAGTCTTCTGCCGCCGTTTCTGGACCTCTTCACTTTTCGGCATCTGCAAGGGGGTCGGCGGCGCGGCTCCGGGACGAACCCCAGGGTGAGACCTGTGTTCCGACTCCCTCTGGAGCTAATGGTGTCCAGTAGCCTAAGAAGCCAATCCATCCTGCACGCAGGTGAGTTCACTTCTCTCCCCTAAGTCCCTCGTAGCAGTGAGCCTGTTGCCAGCAGGACTCACTGAAAATAAAAAACCTAACAAACTTTTACTCTAAGCAGCTCTTTAGGAGAGCCACCTAGATTGCACCCTTCTCGGCCGGGCACAAAAATCTAACTGAGGCTTGGAGGAGGGTCATAGGGGGAGGAGCCAGTGCACACCACCTGATCCTAAAGCTTTTACTTTTGTGCCCTGTCTCCTGCGGAGCCGCTATCCCCATGGTCCTGACGGAGTCCCCAGCATCCACTTAGGACGTTAGAGAAATATATATATCACTACTGCAGCCGGACAGGTATATATTATATAATGACGGACCTGCTGGACACTGTCAGCAGCACTGCAGACTCCTAAAGTAAGCTACTAGTAGTATCAAGAAGATAGAAAAAAAAAAAAACACCACAGGTAGGTGGTATACAATTATGGATGGACGAGCGACTGCCGACACAGAGGTAGCTACAGCCGTGGACTACCGTACTGCGTCTGCTGCTAATATAGACTGGATGATAATGATATAAAAAATATATATATATCACTACTGCAGCCGGACAGGTATATATTATATAATGACGGACCTGCTGGACACTGTCAGCAGCACTGCAGACTCCTAAAGTAAGCTACTAGTAGTATCAAGAAGATAGAAAAAAAAAAACACCACAGGTAGGTGGTATACAATTATGGATGGACGAGCGACTGCCGACACAGAGGTAGCTACAGCCGTGGACTACCGTACTGCGTCTGCTGCTAATATAGACTGGATGATAATGATATAAAAAATATATATATATCACTACTGCAGCCGGACAGGTATATATTATAATGACGGACCTGCTGGACACTGTCAGCACTGCAGACTCCTAAAGTAAGCTACTAGTATCAAGAAGATAGAAAAAAAAAAAAACACCACAGGTAGGTGGTATACAATTATGGATGGACGAGCGACTGCCGACACAGAGGTAGCTACAGCCGTGGACTACCGTACTGCGTCTGCTGCTAATATAGACTGGATGATAATGATATAAAATATATATATATATATATCACTACTGCAGCCGGACAGGTATATATTATATAATTAATGACGGACCTGCTGGACACTGTCAGCAGAATGCGTTTATAGAATAAAAACACCACACGACGAGTGTTTAACTTTTTCAGGCAGACAATCACAATATACTGGTGGTCAGACAGTGGTCACTGGTCAGTCACACTGGCAGTGGCACTCTGGCAGCAAAAGTGTGCACTGTTAAATAATATGTACTCCTGCTACTGCTCCCCAGTCTCCCCCACAATCAGAGCCGGCCCTAACCAATATGATGCCCTAGGCAAGATTTTGGCTGGTGCCCCGTAGCACCACCGCTGGTTCCGCCTCTGACCTTGCACCTCTTTCCCAGCACCATCACCCCTCACCCATAGCAGTCCTTATTTTGTTGTTTGTACCCCCTATATTTTAAATAGGAACAGTTCGCAAATTTGGCACACAGCCCAAAAAGGGGTGTGTTTTTTGCTGGCAAGGGGCATGGCCACATAATAGTAACCCCAATTCCAATTACGCCACACAGTACTGCAACTTTATTCACTTTAGGGTCCATAATTCATATTACATCCCACAGTAGTATCACTTTACCTTATAAATGTTACTCCTCACCCTTATTCACATTACATCACACTGAATTGATCCTTATTCACATTACACCACACCCTATTGCTTTTTATTCACATTAGACGACACAGTAGTGCCCTTTCTATATGCAACAACACATAGTAGAGCACCTTATACACATAATGCCACAGAGTAATACAGTGCCGTAACTAGCCATTTTAGCGCTGTGTGCAAGAAATGACAGTGGCGCCACCACCCCATGTAAGACAGGGGCAGTGCGCGCCGCAGGCGCGCAAAAAAATTATAGGGGCGTAGCTTCACGGGGAAGGGGCGTGGCCACAAAATAATAGCAATTCATACTACGGTGCACAGTAGTCTACATTATTCAAAATACGCTGCACAGTAGCGCCACTACACCAGGTAGAGCCCCTTTTTACACATTACAGCAGCCAGGGCGTCCCCCTTTTTTACACATTACGGCAGCCAGGGCGTCCCCTTTTTTACACATTACGGCAGCCAGGGCGTCCCCCTTTTTTACACATTGTGGCAGCCAGGGCGTCCCCATATTTTACACATTGCGGCAGCCAGGGCGTCCCCCTTTTTTACACATTGTGGCAGCCAGGGCGTCCCCCTATTTTACACATTGCGGCAGCCAGGGCGTCCCCCTATTTTACACATTGCGGCAGCCAGGGCGTCCCCCTATTTTACACATTGCGGCAGCCAGGGCGTCCCCCTATTTTACACATTGCGGCAGCCAGGGCGTCCCGCTATTTTACACATTGCGGCAGCCAGGGTGTCCCCCTATTTTACACATTGCGGCAGCCAGGACCCCCCCTATTTTACACATTGCGGCAGCCAGGACCCCCCTATTTTACACATTGCGGCAGCCAGGACCCCCCCTATTTTACACATTGCGGCAGCCAGGACCCCCCTATTTTAGAGAGAGAGAGAGAGAGAGAGAGATACTTACCTTCTCCCGCTGACAGGCTCCTCGTGCTGGCAGGCATCTCCCTCTCTGTGCAGTGTGGCGTGTGCAGGCAGTTGAGAAGAAGGAGGAGGGAGGGGGATTGGAGCCGCAGCAGCGCTATTTGATTGGTAGTAAGTGCCGCTGCAGCATCCCACTCTCCTTCTGTATTGGCTGCCTGGCGCTGCTTTGGATGCTGGGATGGAGGAACCGCATCCCAGCATCCATAGCAGCGCCGGTCAGCCAATACAGAAGGAGAGGGGGATGCTGCAGCGGCGCTTATTACCAATCAAATAGCGCTGCTGCGGCTCCAATCCCCCTCCCTCCTCCTCCTTCTCTCCGCTGCTCGGCGCTGGTCTCTTCTACACAGCGCAGCGCACACAGAGGCGGCATGTAATGAGTCAATTTGACTCATTACATGCCGCTGGCCGTTGCGCCCCCAGGGCAACTGCGCTGTGTGCCAAGCCCCCTTGGCACACACGTAGTTACGGCCCTGGAGTAATACCCCTTACACATTATTAATGTCTTTATAAACATAATGCACCTTACGCATTATGACAACCTTTATTAATGTCCTTTTACACATAATGTCCCTTACACATATGCCGCAAATTATTAGTGCCCCTATATGCATAATGACACACATACAGTAGTACCCTGTTACACATATGCCGCACATTATTAATGCCCTTATACACATAATGACACACAGTGCCCCTTACACATATGTTGCACATTATTAATGCATTTTTACATGACACACATAATGCTCCTTACACATATTCCGAACACTACTGCACAACCAACCCACTCACATGCACACAGCACTCACACTGCCACTAACACTGTGACCTCTGCCTCTGCTTGGATACAGATGTGTCCTCATAAATCTTGCCTCTTGCCAATGCATCTTATTTGCATTGCTATGTGGCTAGGATGCACAAGCAGCTTCTACTGATTAAAATGATATGCAGCATGCCTATATACTGTGTGAGACTGTGGCTGTATCTGCATATGAAATGTTACACACAGAATATAGGCATGCTGCATATCATTTTAATCAGCAGAAGCTGATGATGCCCCTAGGCTTATCAAATGCCCTAGGCAATTGCCTAGTTTGCCTATGCCTATGGCCGGCTCTGCCCACAATTAAGCTGTGTGAGCACTGAGCACTCAGCACAGTCAGATATACATAGATGATGCAGCACACTGAGGCTGAGCACAGATATGGTATACTGTTACTGTGTCACTGTGTATCGTTTTTTTTCAGGCAGAGAACGGATTATATTAAATAATAATATAATAAAACTGCACTGGTGGTCACTGGACAGTCACTAGTAAACTCTGCACTCTCTGAGTACTCCTAAGCTCCAGTAAATCAAGTGTCTCACTCTCACTCTCTCTCTTCTAATCTAAATGGAGAGGACGCCAGCCACGTCCTCTCCCTATGAATCTCAATGCACGTGTGAAAATGGCGGCGACGCACGGCTCCTTATATAGAATCCGAGTCTCGCGATAGAATCCGAGCCTCGCGAGAATCCGACAGCGGGATGATGACGTTCGGGCGCGCTCGGGTTAGCCGAGCAAGGCGGGAAGATCCGAGTCTGCCTCGGATCCATGTAAAAAGGCTGAAGTTCGGGGGGGTTCGGATTCCGAGGAACCGAACCCGCTCATCACTAGTAGGAATTTGAAATATGTATTGGTGTACACTGATGTTTTTTCAAACCGGGTAGAGGCATTTCCTGCCGCCACAAATACTGCTGTGTTTACCGCAAAGAAAATTGTGCAGAAATCTGCATGTAGATATGGTATCCTTAGGAGTAGGAGCAAAGTGATGGCTGAAACTGGACTATTGTGGTCATAGACACTGCCACTAGTGTTATGTAGCATTGGAACCACTCCCAGATCCCCACTTAACAAATCACCATCTTTGAAATTTTTGTTTTGTTTTTTTTCCGGTTTTTTTGGAAGACAAACATGTCATGTCATGTCATGATCGATCCGCACCATGATCAGAAATACACCAATGAGGTGACAGTACAGTACCTTATCGAGATGAGCCAGCATTTGAGAACTTAACAAAAGAACTTGAAACTGTTGATTCCTGATATGCCAACTACTAATTGTCTTGATTGTGAACCAAGAGACTGTGGCCCTCATTCCGAGTCGTTCGCTCGGTATTTTTCATCGCATCGCAGTGAAATTCCGCTTAGTGCGCATGCGCAATATTCGCACTGCGACTGCGCCAAGTATCTTTGCTATGAAGATAGTATTTTTACTCACGGCTTTTTCATCGCTCCGGCGATCGTAATGTGATTGACAGGAAATGGGTGTTACTGGGCGGAAACAGGCCGTTTTATGGGAGTGTGGCTGAAAACGCTACCGTTTCCGGAAAAAACGCAGGAGTGGCCGGAGAAACGGGGGAGTGGTTGGGCGAACGCTGGGTGTGTTTGTGACGTCAAACCAGGAACGACAAGCACTGAACTGATCGCACAGGCAGAGTAAGTCTGGAGCTACTCTAAAACTGCTAAGTAGTTTGTGAGCGCAATATTGCGAATACATCGGTCGCAATTTTAAGATGCTAAGATACACTCCCAGTAGGCGGCGGCTTAGCGTGTGTAACTCTGCTAAATTCGCCTTGCGACCGATCAACTCGGAATGAGGGCCTGTGTGATTATTCTTACGCTCAGGTTGCCTAATAGACAGGTGGGAAGGACCGTACCAAGTTTGTTGACAGCACGATTCCAGTGAAAGTAGCCGAGAGAGAGACTTGGGTCCACGATTCCCATCGCAAGAAAGTCGTTAGTCCGGAAGGAACGCGTAAAGGGAGTGAAATCGCAGAAATATCACCCGAGAATCTGTTCCGTGAAGACTGAGAGGCGGCACTGTTGAACACTACCTGAGCGTATTAAAGGATTGCAAAAAGACCAGTCGTAGTAATGGATTTGCTAAAAGCAAGATTTGTTTTGTTCCATCTTTCTTTTTCCCCGTTGACAAACATTGTTTTCAGGACATTCTATTTTTGTGAGGTTTCATGAGGAATCGAGTGTGGGACTGGAACTGTTCTGGAGAAAGGAGTGATGTCTTTATAGGATCCCAGGATCAGCCTATCACTTTTACCCCTTTTCCACTAGCTTTTTTTACCCGTGTTTTTGCATGGGGGCACGCATCGACACGGGTTTTTAGTAGGTGGAAACGGGTCAACACGGGTTGAGTGACCCGGGAATCCTACCCGGATAGCTACCTGGGAAGAACACGGTAATGACCCGGGTAAGTGTGCAGTGGAAACGGTCATTACCCGTGTTTTCAGACCCGAGTAATGCTCTGAGACGCTGATTGGTTCTTCTGGGGCACAGGAAGATGATGTCATCCCTGGGAGACACGCTGGGCATATGCAGGCACCGCAGCAGCTTGCAAACAACACTACGCTGGGCACATGCAGGCATTGAGGCAGCTTGCAAACAAAACACTCTGAAGTCGCGCTGGGTACATACAGATATTTTTATTGCAGCAGCTTCCAAACAAACAGACAATATACAGCAGCAGAAGCTCCAGCACAGCAACATGGCTAGCCATACCTGGTCAGACACAGAGATCAAAGAGCTGCTTAATATTCGGGGAGAGGAAGAAATTAGAAGGCAGGAGACTGGAACAGTTAAGGATGCTATCGTCTACAAGAACATATCCCTTTTGCTGGCAGAAAGGGGCTTCCAAAAAACCCAGCAACAAGTCGTTAACAAATTGAAGGCACTACGCAGACAATTCACCAAAGTACACGACCATAACCGCAAGAAAAGTGGTGCTGGGCGTATGGAATGGCCATATTATGACCTATGCTATAGTGTCTTCGGCAAAACTGCGATAACAAATCCCATAGCACTATCGTCATCCAGCTCTGCCAGTCGCCAGATGTCAGTCGACGAGGACTGTGACGAAACACAGCACAGCCTTCCCAGCTCACAATGCAGCCCATCATCTCCGCTGCTTATATCGGACAGCAGTTTCGAAGACTCGACCGTCAATGATGATTCCATCAGTGCCACTATTGAGGACGTACCACAGTCTCAGGCGGAGACGTCGCAACCCCCCAAGACCACGACTTTGCGCTCAAATAGTAAGTATTACCATTACAAATACAGTTGCAGCAGTCCCTATATGTAAAGGCATGGTAATGTTGCAGAGTATAGCTAGTGTGCAGGTGGGAGAAGGCCACAAACACGTATATGCTACCACTGCTATTTTTTTATAGAATCATGGTAATGTTGCAGAGTATAGCTAGTGTGCAGGTGGGAGAAGGCCACAAACACGTATATGCTACCACTGCTATTTTTATATTGTTGCTTACATTCTGTTTCATCCCCTTTACAGTCTACAACGTTCCACAGCGGAAAAAGAAACTGAACAAAACAGAACAAACGGTCAAAGCAATGAAGTCCATTATCGTGGATCACCTGCGTGAGGCAGATAGTGAGCTCAATGCCCAGGAAGATG
Source organism: Pseudophryne corroboree (assembly GCF_028390025.1). Taxonomy (NCBI): domain Eukaryota; kingdom Metazoa; phylum Chordata; class Amphibia; order Anura; family Myobatrachidae; genus Pseudophryne; species Pseudophryne corroboree. Next base: position 93,036,494 of record NC_086444.1, on the reverse strand, counting down.
CACGGCTTGAGAGATTTCTTGCGTCAGAAAAGGAAATGCATCAAACTTTTATGACGCAGTTAATGACCATGCATGATAGGCAGATGACATTTTTTGAACGCACGTTTGCACGTACCATAGGGAATACCACACAAGCACAACAGCAAGACACAGCCTACCCACAGCAGCCATATGATCCATACAACTATGAGCCTCCCTCAAATCCCCCAACACAAATCCCGCAATCCTCAGAATATCGGGTATATAGACAACTGCCTTAGAGCAGCGGGTGATAAAACAATGTTTGTGTTTTAAGGTTCTGTTTGCACTGTATCCTCAACCCTGATACCTACAAATCCAAACATTATTTTTATTTTACAGAGTGCCCTGTTGGCACTTTAAACTTTTATAATTTTATATTGTTACCTCAGAAAATGGGCAGTGGGATCCAGATATTGGGGCTACCTTTTATATTGTTACCTCAGAAAATGTGCGGCAGTGTGATCCAAATATTGGGGCTACCCTGATACCTGCCAAATCAAACATTAGGTTTTTTTTTACAGAGTGCCCTGTTTGCACTTTACTCTTTTATATTGTTACCTCAGGGCAGGTGTCTTCACCATGTGGCCCTCTAGCTGTTGTGGAAATACATAGCAAGACATGCTGGTACATGTAGTTCCACAACAGCTGGAGGGACACATGTTGAAGACCCCTTGTGTTATGTGGAATTTTACAGAGTGTTATGTTTGCACTGAAATATTTGATATTGTTACCTCAGAAAATGTGCGGCAGTGTGATCCAAATATTGGGGCTACCCTGATACCTGCCAAATCAAACATTAGGTTTTTTTTTACAGAGTGCCCTGTTTGCACTTTACTCTATTATATTGTTACCTCAGGGCAGGTGTCTTCACCATGTGGCCCTGTAGCTGTTGTGGAAATACATAGCAAGACATGCTGGTACATGTAGTTCCACAACAGCTGGAGGGACACATGTTGAAGACCCCTTGCGTTATCTGGAATTTTACAGAGTGTTATGTTTGCACTTAAATATTTTATTTTGTTACCTCAGAAAATGTGTGCCAACTGTTTAAAAGAAGACATATAATAACTTATAACTTTTGAACAAAATTTTTATAACTGAAAAACAAAATAAACAATTAATGTTTGCACACAAAAACTTGTCTGTTTTCTCTACTGCAACATTGTTTGAAGATTAGCTGCAATGGTGGCCCTTATGCACTCGCTGGCAGTGTCATGCCCCCCCACCAAGCCTGGCGCATCATGTACAGTGACCCCCGCCCCATGATCATGTACATTCCACTCGGGGAGAAAGTTTTCCTTTTGAATCTCACACATGTTATGGAGAATGCAGCAGGCTGCTACTATATCTGGCATTATTTTCAAGTCCACATCATTCCTCTTCATGAGGCAGCGCCAGCGTCCTTTTAAACGCCCAAACGCATTCTCCACTGCCATACGTGCCGAACTTAGGGCATGGGTATATGATGTCTGTTCAGGAGATAAGTGAACATGCTGGGTGTAGCCCTTCATTAGCCAGCGCTGTAATGGGTATGCTGCATCACCAGTGAGGTGGACCGGGATGTCCACACCATGTACGATTACCGATTTCTGTTAATAAAACATTAATATTATTACAGGGGTAAAACTTGACTATTGGTTTATGGGCGAACATTAGTTTAAGTAGTAAATAATCTTACCTCTCGAGGGAAAAGCCATCCACCAAGCTTGTCCTCAGCAATACCATAAAGATCGGAGTTGGCGAGAACCCTTGCATCATGTGACCGTCCGGGCCACCCTATGAAGACATCTGTGAAACTAAAAATAAAGGTAAATTACAATTTATGCATTATCATAAAACAGCCCAAGCCTATTTCAAACACATTAGTGAAACAGTGCTTACCAGTATTTGTGGTCCCCTACAGCCTGCAGAACAATGGAATGCCAACCCTTACGATTGTAATAGTCTGCTGGGTTGTCACGGGGGGCGATGATGGGGATGCAGCACACTGTGGGTAGCCACGCTTCTTAAATCCTTTTATAGTCGCATCTAGCCGCTGTCCTTGTGGCAAGGAAATAAAGCGATGGTACATGGTATCTAGTGACCTGGTAGACAATCTTGCAGACCGTGCCAATCCCTACTCCAAATAAACTGAAAACTGTGCGATACTCTCCAGGGGTAGCATACCACCAGAGAGCAATCGCTAATCTCCTGGCTGGCTCAATGGGCTTCCGGAACCTGGTGGTCTGCATGGTTATTGCGGGGGACAGTAGTTCCAAAACATACTCGAATGTAGCGCGAGACATCCTGAAGTTTTCCATCCACTGCTCCTCCTGATATGCTAGAATGGTCTGCATGAATGCTTCTCCATGTCTGCGATCTCTCACACACATTCTTCGGCTTGGTGTAGAGTTCATTGTTATGAGAGAAATAACAGTGGATGATATAAGCGCTCTCCTCCTTTTCAAATATTTGCGTCGATAGGTAGCCCTCTCTGCAAAGAATTGAGCCCTCCTTCTCCAGCTCAGCAGTAGGTAGCACAAGGTGAGAAGCTGCATCAAGCTGTCTGTAGCAGAAATAAGCAGCAGTAAACTGCAAACAGTCTGCGACTCCATGCTAGACACAGCTACTGCACCGGCGTCCATTGCTGCAATGCTGTGAGCAGGCCCCACCCCTCCCTTTTGGTCCTTTTGATGACATCATCTTGATGAGACAGTAAAAAGTCCATTTGTAATGACATCAATAGGCTTTTACAGAGCTTACCCGGGTTAGGTGGAAACAGATCCGACACGGGAATAACCTGTGTCGAAGTGCAGTGGAAACGGGGGGGCCGACACGGGTTGTAGCCGGGTTAAAAATCCCGGATCGGACACGGTACTCAGGTGGAAAAGGGGTATCAGTTAAAGCCAGAGAAAATCAAAGGCCTAGTAGTTACGGAGTTCGGAGCAAAACCTCTATCGAATCCGAACATCAGTGTACTAAGACGTAGGTACATGTATGTGTGCAACGTTCGTTCAAATCAGACATCATAGGCCATAGCACTATCCCAGGATACTCTATAGGTTGAATGTCATCCCTCATCCAACCAATGGTCCCGCGACCGCTGAGCGCATATAGAGGATGTCCCGTCCTCCTCCCTGTCTTCCTCAACTATGGTCAATGTCTGATTTGCGAAATGAATACATACGTGTCTAGGTCACCGATTATTGTTTGAATTTTTTTTTTTGTAATTATGTTTAGTGTGACAGTTATTACAGTTATTGTCTACTGTCAAAAGGTGGACTGTTGAAGTCAAAAATATTACATACAGACAACATACAAACTCCAAACAAAGAGGTCTTTGTTCGTGCGCATACACACAGCGTGCACAGGATACACGGTAGCATACGTATCCACACAGACAAGCCACAAAGATATATTCAACACATATTTCATACAACACATAAATTACACATAGACAAAACATGACAAGCACCAGACATTATAATGTATTTATATAATAGAGTGTAACATCAGATATATATGTACTATTGGAACGTTACAAGTTAAATATATAATGCTTAGTGTAAAAATGATCAGGAGAATGTCTGTATTAATTTGATAGCTATGGGTAGATTGTAGCACATTGCAACGATTAGTTATGACCAAATGTATGAATACAAAGGACTTCCTGAAGACTTGAAACTGGAATCACAGTCATGGCCCTGGGGGCAGACACATGTGTTTGCAACATAGGACAAAAGCCCTCACACTGACCTATGAGCCGTCAAGTTCTTGAGAGGTCTAGCCTCTGGGCCAATGGAAGGAGACCGAAACCAACAGACTGTTAACTACCACTGTTTTGATATAGGCAGTTTTTCTAAAGGCCCGTACACACTGGTCGATGTATCGGCCGTTCTCTTGAACGGCCGATACATCGCGGGACCGTCGGCCAGTGTGTACGGGCGATACGTCTGTGAACTCCGTCGTTCACAGACGTATCGCGTCGGCCACGCAGCACAGCCGACAGCCAATATATCTAACGATATATTGGCCCGTCGCTGTGTGTGTACGGGGCGGTCGTCCGACCGCCCGTACACATGCTGCGGCGGCCGGCGGTGATTGACAGGTGAACTGGGCGGGCGCGAGCGCCCGCCCGCCCAGTTCATGACGTCAGTCCCCCGACGGATCGGGCTGTGTGTATGCACAGCACACTGCCCGATCCGTACATAGATATATCTGCAGATCAATTGATCTGCAGATATAGCTAATAGTGTGTACCCACCTTAAGATATAGTTAGTTAGTTGCTTGCTGAGGGGGAGAGAGATGGAGACGACTGTGCACTGAGCAACAGGGTGAAGTATGCTAGCTGTAACTGATTCTTATGTAACTGCAACTGTTTCTTGTGTAATTGTAACTCTGTAACCATATATATATACATGTTATACTTAATGATATACTGTACATATGTAATTTTGTATGCATACCCTTTTAATATCAAATATATCTCTGAGCGTTGGACCTCAGCTTACAATGTGTACGACTGCTTGCTTTCTCTTTAGGGGGTCATTCCGAGTTGATCGCTCGCTAGCTGTTTTTAGCAGCCATTCAAACGCTAAGCTGCCGCCCTCTGGGAGTGTATCTTAGCTTAGCAGAAGTGAGAACGAAAGGATCGCAGAGCGACTACAAAATAAAATTGTGCCGTTTCAGAGTAGCTCCAAACCTACTCAGCGCTTGCGATCACTTCAGACTGTTCAGTTCCGTATTTGACGTCACAAACACGCCCTGCGTTCGCCCAGCCATGCCTGCGTTTTTCCTGGCACGCCTGCGTTTTTTCGAACACTCCCTGAAAATGGTCAGTTGACACCCAGAAACGTCCTCTTCCTGTCAATCCCTCTGCGGCCAGCAGTGCGACTGAAAAGCTTCGCTAGACCTTGTGTAAAACTACATCGGCTGTTGTGAAAGTACGTCACGTGTGCGCACTGCGCCGCATACGCATGCGCAAAAGTGCCATTTTTTGGCATCATCGATGCGCAGCGAACATTTTTATCTAGCGATCAACACGGAATGACACCCATAGTGCTGTGACGTTCAGCGCACTTTTATCGTATATGGTAATAAGATGCGCCTTGCGTCTGCAGTATATATTAACGCTGGCATTTGAAATGTTTATTTAAAATAATTGAAAACGACACTATCACTGACGATCTGCTGCCATCCTACTTCCTACATCACAGGACCCATTTGTGCATGCACTCAACAGGTCCTGCGCATGAGGAAAGTACCGATAACAAGTAGCAACATCCACTGGACCAGAGTGAGGTCCAATATACTGTACAATAACCACTACACATCACCTTCCTCAGCTCCTTCAGTGTCCAAATTACATAAAATGTATATCAAGACAAAAAAACGTAAGAAGGTGCAGATCAAAACCAACACATTCACAACACTGAGGCGTTTGAATAAGCCATTCATAAATCACAATAAATCATTTACATCACTGTCTCAGGAGCAGACGACACAGTACTGTAACTCATTGCAGCAACTGCATGTACGCAGGGTGAGCATCAGTTTATAGTTTATGGAGGTAATGCATGTACACAAATGTGTGTTTTGCCAAAAACTATTGCACCTATCAAGTTGCTGATATTGCTCAGGTGGTGCTGTACAGTGTCAGTGGGCACAGGTGGGCTGCATCGTACCATTGTACATGGGGTAGGGGCACAGGGTGGATGCACGGTGTCAGTTGGCTGCATAGTACCAGTGTACACAGGGTGGGGGCACAGGGGAATGTATGGTGTCAGTGGTCACAGGTGGGCTGCATAGTGCCAGTGTGCACAGGGTGGGGGCACAGGGGAATGTATGGTGTCAGTGGTCACAGGTGGGCTGCATAGTGCCAGTGTACACAGGGTGGGGGCACAGGGGAATGTATGGTGTCAGTGGTCACAGGTGGGCTGCATAGTGCCAGTGTGCACAGGGTGGGGGCACAGGGTGGATGCACGGTGTCAGTTGGCTGCATAGTACCAGTGTACACAGGGTGGGGGCACAGGGGAATGTATGGTGTCAGTGGTCACAGGTGGGCTGCATAGTGCCAGTGTGCACAGGGTGGGGGCACAGGGTGGATGCACGGTGTCAGTTGGCTGCATAGTACCAGTGTACACAGGGTGGGGGCACAGGGGAATGTATGGTGTCAGTGGTCACAGGTGGGCTGCATAGTGCCAGTGTGCACAGGGTGGGGGCACAGGGGGATGCACGGTGTCAATGTGCACAAATGGGGCTGCATATTACCAGTGTACACAGGGTGGGGGCACAGGGGAATGGATGGTGTCAGTGGGCACAAGTAGGGCTGCATAGTACCATTGTACATTGGGTGGGGGCACAGAGTGGATGCACGGTGTCAGTTGGCTGCATAGTACCAGTGCACAAGTGGGGCTGCATATTACCAGTGTACACAGGGAGGGGGCACAGGGGAATGGATGGTGTCAGTGGGCACAAGTAGGGCTGCATAGTACCATTGTACATTGGGTGGGGGCACAGAGTGGATGCACGGTGTCAGTTGGCTGCATAGTACCAGTGCACAAGTGGGGCTGCATATTACCAGTGTACACAGGGAGGGGGCACAGGGGGGATACTCAATATCAGTGGGCAACAATGTGGGGGCAGAGGTGGCGCTATTCAGTACAATACCAGTGTACTAGTTTGTATCTGCCTTAGTTTGCAGACATCTGCTAGCTCCCAATACAATCTCTCCAGAGGCAAAGCTGGCCCAGAAGTTCAATCTTTCTGCAGAGTGTTCACATAGCACTATTCTAGACTGCTCCTAACTGTACTGGCCATTGCCGTCCCCTCCCTGAACATACTCCAGCAGAAGGAAGAGCAGCCAAACTCCTCCAATAAGCCCCGATCCCTTTATCCACTGTCCAGCACCTAGGGTCCTGGGAAAGGACACCTGGCTCCCCATTGGTCAGCGGTGGCCATTTTCTTATAGCCTGCTATGGAGGCAGCCATTTTCTGCTAGCCCCTGCTGTTCAGCAGCCAGGAAGTGGTGTTAAACGTTATAACTCAGATCAGTCTAAAGCAGTCGGACCTCTGTTTTCCTCCTGCAGCCTGGCGGCCCTGGGTCACTTAAATTTTACTGGTCCAGGGGCAGATGGCACCCTGGCCCCCTTGCCAGACAGCCTCTGACCACCAGTGGCGTAAGTCCTGGTGCCCTCCCAGTACCAGTAGGCACATCACGCCTTAAGGGAAAAGCGGCTATTATAGGCTAGAAGACCTGCTGGTGAGTTCTACGAGTCTTAACCCGGATTGTACAGGGGTCATTGCTCAGAAGATCTTTGAAGTCTCCTCGGAAAGAAGATTCCTCAATCATAACAATATGAAGCAGAGAAGCTTCAAGCAAACTTTCCTACTTTTTAGGACACCTCTATGGGAGAAGCCCAGAGAGGAGACTATGCTAGGCACTTCGAGGGGCGAGGCTAGGTTATCATTAGGCTCTGCCCCATTGCAGAAAAATACAGCAATTTGCAGATCAGTGAGGAAGTGGCAGGGCTAAAATTATGCTATTTTGCGCTATTTGGCTTTTCCATATGGAGCCGTGATTCCCCGCTCCATGTGGACCTCCCATCCCACTTCAGTGGGAGATCCACCCACTCTTTCTGGGATGTGGGGAACTACCCAAAAAATCCTGAGTCTTCCACAACTAAGTATTGTTCATAAGACAGCTGAGAGTCGGCACAAAATGAACTTTTGTGATTGTACATGTCTTGATTAGTGTTGCTGTAATATTCTTTAAAAGTGTACTGGTTTATGGTGCTAGTTTATGGTATTTGCCCACAAGCAGAATATTACACTGTAAGGTAACAGAAATTACAGATGGAGCCTTCTTTATCTTGGCTCTTTATGTGACTAGGCACGCCCGCCCGGGCGCACCAAGTCATTGTGAGCGTCTCCGTCTTGACGTGCGCGCGCACCCGGACGGAGACGCTCCCCATTCACTTTAATTCAGAGCGTCTCTGTCCGTGCGCCCGGACAGAGACGCTCTGAATGGGAAGCGAATCATACACTTCCAGCATGACTAGGAGGACGGATCGCCTAGTCACGCCAGGAGTGCACGCCTGCGACTAGGCAGGGTGGGATAAAGAAGGCTCCATCTGTAGGTGGAATAAGGGTAGTAAGTATGAAAGGGATGGGTACATAGGGGCAGATGTATCAAGCCTTGAGAAGTGATAAAGCAGTGATAAGTGGAAGGTGATAACGTACCAGCCAATTATTAGGGGTTTGAAAAATGACAGGAGCTGGTTGGCTGGAGTGTTATCACCTTGCACTTATCCAGGATTAATACTGCTCCTGTTGTCTTATCAGCAGTCAGAATGCCGACAAGTAGAAAGAGGCAAAATGTTGTTGAAGAATTGTAAACCCAGCACACTTACAATGCCTGAGATCACATTCTATCATGTCGGCTTGCTGGGATCGACATAACGCTGTCCTCCTACTTGTTGACATTCGGACTGTCGACAAGCGATGTGCATTCCGTACAGAGTAGGCCTAATTCAGCATGGCTCACAAAAGCAAAATATTTCTCTAATGCGCAAAACCATGTGCACTGCAGGTGGGGCAAATGTAATATGTGCAGAGAGAGTTAGATTTGGGTAGGTTATATTGTTTCTGTGCAGGGTAAATACTGGCTGTTTTATTTTTACACTGCAATTTAGATTTCATTTTGAACACACCCCACCCAAATCTAACTCTCTCTGCACATGTTATATCTGCTCCACCTGCCAGGCCCGCCATCAAGGTGGGATGGTGGGTACTCCAGTCCCAGGACCGGACTGAGATGGGGCTCGGGTAGTTGCAGTGAGGATCAGGGGGCCAGGTCAGCTGCCTGCTTGCGCATCGGCAGGCATCCACGGAGGGACAGAGCTGTGGTCATATTCAGAGCCGGCCCTAGGCATAGGTAAACTGTGCAAACACCTAGGGCATTTGGAATGCCTAGGGGCACAAGCAGATTCTACTGATTAAAATTATATGCAGCATGCCTATATTCTGTGTGACTATGGCTGTATCTGCATACAAAATGCTATGTTACAGTGTATTCCTGGAAATCACTGTAATGTAGCATTTTGTATGCAGATAAAGCCACAGTCACACACAGAATATAGGCATGCCACATATTATTTTAATCAGCAGAAGCTGCTTGTGCATACTAGTCACATAGCAATGAAAATAAGACACATTTTCTGCAAAAAAGGTGCCCAATGTTAGCAGAGCTGTCCGGGAGCTGCATGGCATAATGAGGCACAGTGTATGAGGACACATCTGTATCCAAGCAGAGGCAGAGGTAACAGTGTTAGCGTCTGTGTGAGTGCTGTGTGTGGGTAGGTTCATCGAGCAATAGTGTTCGTCATGTGTATAAGGGGCATTATGTGTGTCATGTGTATAAATGCATTAATAATGTTTGACATATGTGTAAGGGCCATTATGTGTATAAGGGCATTAATAAAGGTTGACGTAATGTGTAAGGTGCATTATGTTTATAAGGACATTAATGATGTGTGTCATATGTGTAAGGGGCATTACTGTGTGGTATTCAGTGTATAAATGCATTACTAATGTGTGGCATTATGTGTATAAGGTGCTCTACTGTGTGGCGTAATGTATAGAAAAGGCACTACTGTGTGGTCTAATGTAAATAAAGAGCAATACATTGGTGTATTGTGAATAAGGGGCACTACTGTAATTCGTAATGTATATAAGTGAAAGTGGTACTACTGTGTGATGTAATGTGAAGAAAGGACACTATTGCATGATATAATGTGAATAAAGTTGCACTACTGTGTGGTGTAATTTGAATTGGGGGTACCATTGTGTGGCCATGCCCCTTCCCAAAAGAACATGCCCCTTTTTGGACTGCGTGCCGAATATGCGCACTGTTCCTATTTAAAATATAGGGGGTAGGAGCACCAAAATGAGGACTGCTATGACTGAGGGGTAATGGTGATGATAAAGGGGTGTAGGGTCAGAAGTGGAACTAGTAGCGGTGCTAGGGGGCACCAGCCAAAATCTTGCCTAGGGCATCATATTGATTAGGGTCGGCTCTGGTCATATTCTTACTACAGAGCCGTCAGTAGCCACTCGGCAGCTCCTGATTGGCTGCCGGTCCGTGAGCTCCGTTTGGCTCACGGCTGGCTCTCTGTAATAAGAATATGACTGCGGCTCTGTCTCTTTGTGCTGTGGCTGCCTGCCGATGCGCAGGCAGTTAGCTGACCTGGCCCCCTGATCCTGACTGCAACCACTCAGACCCCCTGAAAAGGATAAGTGTGGGGAATGAAGGGAGGGGGGGGGGGGGGGGGGACAGTGTGTGGTGAGGAAGGGGGGGCAGCCTTGTGAGGGTCAGTCTCCGGACCCATCATTTCTGATGGCAACCCTGCCACCTGCAGTGCACATGGTTTTTCCAGTTAGAGAAAGAGTTAGCTTTTTCGATCCATGCTGAATTAGGCCCATAGTTTACACGTATGTGTGCCCTTCAAAGCAAAATGTATCATTGATGGGCACATATACATTTTCACTTGGCAAGAACACTTTATTGGGTCAGCTCTCAGCTAGCAGAGATCAGGTATTGTAATATAATTGTAATAAAATTATTATTATTATTATTACATTATATTTATACGGCGCCACAAGTGTTTCGCAGCGCCGTTCAAAGGACAGTACAGGGACACAAAACTTAGCATTACAGTAAATAAATAACAAAAATAGAGTATAGGTAACAAAGAGCACCACAATTCTCATACATAATACAGCTTAGATGTAAGTAGCGAGGGAGTAATCATCATACAACTTGGGGCTGGCGGCCATAGATAGAGATGATCCTTTACCAGCAAAAATGCATTTAGTTGCCCTTCAGTTGAGAATCATTTACAGTATACAGTAGGTGCACTTCAAGCAATTTAGAAAAAAACAATCAGAAAAATACAGTGACACATATAAAAAAGATATGTCACCTCACATGATTAATGTAAGCCATAAAAGGAGCTAAATGTAGGATATTTATTTTTGCACACTGGCAAGGGCTAGCTACTGTAGGCCGCAGGGCAGGACACCATGCAACCCACTGGCTGTATCTGCGCCAACAGCTTAGGACTAGTGATGTGCACCGGAAATTTTTCGGGTTTTGTGTTTTGGTTTTGGATTCGGGTCCGCGGCCGTGTTTTGGATTCGGACGCGTTTTGGCAAAACCTCCCAGAAATTTTTTTGTTGGATTCGGGTGCGTTTTGGATTCGGGTGTTTTTTTATAAAAAAACCTCAAAAACAGCTTAAATCATAGAATTTGGGGGTCATTTTGATCCCATAATATTATTAACCTCAATAACCATAATTTACACTCATTTTCAGTCTATTCTGAACACCTCACACCTCACAATATTAGTTTTAGTCCTAAAATTTGCACCGAGGTCGCTGGATGGCTAAGCTAAGCGACACAAGTGGCCGACACAAACACCTGGCCCATCTAGGAGTGGCACTGCAGTGTCAGGCAGGATGGCACTTCAAAAAAATAGTCCCCAAACAGCACATGATGCAAAGAAAAAAAGAGGCGCACCAAGGTCTCTGTGTGACTAAGCTAAGCGACACAAGTGGCCGACACAAACACCTAGCCCATCTAGGAGTGGCACTGCAGTGTCAGACAGGATGGCACTTCAAAAAAATAGTCCCCAAACAGCACATGATGCAAAGAAAAAAAGAGGCGCACCAAGGTCGCTGTGTGACTAAGCTAAGCGACACAAGTGGCCGACACAAACACCTAGCCCATCTAGGAGTGGCACTGCAGTGTCAGACAGGATGGCACTTCAAAAAAATAGTCCCCAAACAGCACATGATGCAAAGAAAAAAAGAGGCGCACCAAGGTCGCTGTGTGACTAAGCTAAGCGACACAAGTGGCCGACACAAACACCTGGCCCATCTAGGAGTGGCACTGCAGTGTCAGGCAGGATGGCACTTCAAAAAAATTGTCCCCAAACAGCACATGAAGCAAAGAAAAATGAAAGAAAAAAGAGGTGCAAGATGGAATTGTCCTTGGGCCCTCCCACCCACCCTTATGTTGTATAAACAGGACATGCACACTTTAACGAACCCATCATTTCAGCGACAGGGTCTGCCACACGACTGTGACTGAAATGACTGGTTTGTTTGGGCCCCCACCAAAAAAGAAGCAATCAATCTCTCCTTGCACAAACTGGCTCTACAGAGGCAAGATGTCCACCTCATCATCATCCTCCGATTCCTCACCCCTTTCACTGTGTACATCCCCCTCCTCACAGATTATTAATTCGTCCCCACTGGAATCCACCATCTCAGATCCCTGTGTACTTTCTGGAGGCAATTGCTGGTGAATGTCTCCACGGAGGAATTGATTATAATTCATTTTGATGAACATCATCTTCTCCACATTTTCTGGAAGTAACCTCGTACGCCGATTGCTGACAAGTTGAGCGGCTGCACTAAACACTCTTTCGGAGTACACACTGGAGGGAGGGCAACTTAGGTAGAATAAAGCCAGTTTGTGCAAGGGCCTCCAAATTGCCTCTTTTTCCTGCCAGTATACGTACGGATGCGGTCACTCATATAATCCTCCACCATTCTTTCAATGGTGACAGAATCATATGCAGTGACAGTAGACGACATGTCAGTAATCGTTGCCAGGTCCTTCAGTCCAGACCAGATGTCAGCACTCGCTCCAGACTGCCCTGCATCACCGCCAGCGGGTGGGCTCGGAATTCTTAGCCTTTTCCTCGCACCCCCAGTTGCGGGAGAATGTGAAGGAGGAGCTGTTGACGGGTCACGTTCCGCTTGACTTGACAATTTTCTCACCAGCAGGTCTTTGAACCTCTGCAGACTTGTGTCTGCCGGAAAGAGAGATACAACGTAGGTTTTAAATCTAGGATCGAGCACGGTGGCCAAAATGTAGTGCTCTGATTTCAACAGATTGACCACCCATGAATCCTGGTTAAGCGAAAAAAGGGCTCCATCCACAAGTCCCACATGCCTAGCGGAATCGCTCTGTTTTAGCTCCTCCTTCAATGTCTCCAGCTTCTTCTGCAAAAGCCTGATGAGGGGAATGACCTGACTCAGGCTGGCAGTGTCTGAACTGACTTCACGTGTGGCAAGTTCAAAGGGTTGCAGAACCTTGCACAACGTTGAAATCATTCTCCACTGCGCTTGAGTCAGGAGCATTCCCCCTCCTTTGCCTATATCGTGGGCAGATGTATAGGCTTAAATGGCCTTTTGCTGCTCCTCCATCCTCTGAAGCATATAGAGGGTTGAATTCCACCTCGTTACCACCTCTTGCTTCAGATGAAGGCAGGGCAGGTTCAGGACTGTTTGCTGGTGCTCCAGTCTTCGGCACGCGGTGGCTGAATGCCGAAAGTGGCCCGCAATTCTTCGGGCCACCGACAGCATCTCTTGCACGCCCCTGTCGTTTTTTAAATAATTCTGCACCACCAAATTCAATGTATGTGCAAAACATGGGACATGCTGGAATTTGCCCAGATGTAATGCACGCACAATATAGCTGGCGTTGTCCTATGTCACAAATCCCCAGGAGAGTCCAATTGGGGTAAGCCATTCTGCGATGATGTTCCTCAGTTTCCGTAAGAGGTTGTCAGCTGTGTGCCTCTTCTGGAAAGCGGTGATACAAAGCGTAGCCTGCCTAGGAACGAGTTGGCGTTTGCGAGATGCTGCTACTGGTGCCGCCGCTGCTGTTCTTGCTGCGGGAGGAAATACATCTACCCAGTGGGCTGTCACAGTCATATAGTCCTGAGTCTGCCCTGCTCCACTTGTCCACATGTCCGTGGTTAAGTGGACATTGGGTACAACTGCATTTTTTAGGACACTGGTGACTCTTTTTCTGAGGTCTGTGTACATTTTCGGTATCGCCTGGCTAGAGAAATGGAACCTAGATGGTATTTGGTACCGGGGACACAGTACCTCAAACAAGTCTCTAGTTGCCTCTGAATTAACGGTGGATACCGGAACCACGTTTCTCACCACCCAGGCTGACAAGACCTGAGTTATCCGCTTTGCAGCAGGATGACTGCTGTGATATTTCATCTTCCTCGCAAAGGACTGTTGGACAGTCAATTGCTTACTGGAAGTAGTACAAGTGGTCTTCCGACTTCCCCTCTGGGATGCCGATCGACTCCCAGCAGCAACAACAGCAGCGCCAGCAGCAGCAGGCGTTACACTCAAGGATGCATCGGAGAAATCCCAGGCAGGAGAGGACTCGTCAGACTTGCCAGTGACATGGCCTGCAGGACTATTGGCTTTCCTGTGTAAGGTGGAAATTGACACTGAGGGAGTTGGTGGTGTGGTTTGCAGGAGCTTGGTTACAAGAGGAAGGGATTTAGTGGTCAGTGGACTGCTTCCGCTGTCATCCAAAGTTTTTGAACTTGTCACTGACTTCTGATGAATGCGGACCAGGTGACGTATAAGGGAGGATGTTTCTAGGTGGTTAACGTCCTTACCCCTACTTATTACAGCTTGACAAAGGCAACACACGGCTTGACACCTGTTGTCCGCATTTGTGTTGAAATAATTCCACACCGGAGAGGTGATTTTTTTTGTATTTTGACCAGGCATGTCAATGGCCATATTCGTCCCACGGACAACAGGTGTCTCCCCCCGGGTGCCTGACTTAGACAAACCACCACACCATCAGAATCCTCCTTGTCAATTTCCTCCCCAGCGCCAGCAACACCCATATCCTCATCCTGGTGTACTTCAACAGTGACATCTTCAATTTGACTATCAGGAACTGGACTGCGGGTGCTCCTTCCAGCACTTGCAGGGGGCGTGCAAATGGTGGAAGGCGCAAGCTCTTCCCGTCCAGTGTTGGGAAGGTCAGGCATCGCAACCGACACAATTGGACTCTCCTTGGGGATTTGTGATTTAGAAGAACGCACAGTTCTTTGCTGTGCTTTTGCCAGCTTAAGTCTTTTCATTTTTCTAGCGAGAGGATGAGTGCTTCCATCCTCATGTGAAGCTGAACCACTAGCCATGAACATAGGCCAGAGCCTCAGCCGTTCCTTGCCACCCCGTGTCGTAAATGGCATATTGGCAAGTTTACGCTTCTCATCAGACGCTTTCAATTTCGATTTTTGGGTCATTTTACTGAACTTTTGTTTTTTGGATTTTACATGCTCTCTACTATGACATTGGGCATCGGCCTTGGCAGACGACGTTGATGGCATTTCATCGTCTTGGCCATGACTAGTGGCAGCAGCCTCAGCACGACGTGGAAGTGGATTTTGATCTTTCCCTATTTTAACCTCCACATTTTTGTTCTCCATTTTTTAATGTGTGGAATTATATGCCAGTATCAATAGCAATGGCCTACTACTATATATACTGCGCACAACTGAAATGCACCACAGGTATGGATGGATAGTATACTTGACGACACAGAGGTGGGTAGAGCAGTGGCCTTCCGTACCGTACTGCTATATATACTGGTGGTCACTGTCAGCAAACTGCAAAACTAAAATGCACCACAGGTATAGAATCTAGATGGATAGTATACTTGACGACACAGAGGTAGGTAGAGCAGTGGCCTTCTGTACCGTACTGCTATATATACTGGTGGTCACTGTCAGCAAACTGCAAAACTAAAATGCACCACAGGTATAGAATCTAGATGGATAGTATACTTGACGACACAGAGGTAGGTAGAGCAGTGGCCTTCCGTACCGTACTGCTATATATACTGGTGGTCACTGTCAGCAAAACTCTGCACTGTACTCCTCCTATATAATACTGCTGGTCCCCAGTCCCCACAATAAAGCAGTGTGAGCACAGATATATGCAGCACACTGAGCACAGATATGGAGTGTTTTTCAGGCAGACAACGTATACTGGTGGTCACTGGTCAGCAAAACTCTGCACTGTACTCCTCCTATATAATATACTGGTGGTCCCCAGTCCCCACAATAAAGCAGTGTGAGCACAGATATATGCAGCACACTGAGCACAGATATGGAGTGTTTTTCAGGCAGACAACGTATACTGGTGGTCACTGTCAGCAAAACTCTGCACTGTACTCCTCCTATATAATACTGCTGGTCCCCAGTCCCCACAATAAAGCAGTGTGAGTACAGATATGTGCAGCACACTGAGTACAGATAATAAGAATTTACTTACCGATAATTCTATTTCTCGTAGTCCGTAGTGGATGCTGGGGACTCCGTCAGGACCATGGGGTTTAGCGGCTCCGCAGGAGACAGGGCACAATAATAAAAGCTTTAGGATCAGGTGGTGTGCACTGGCTCCTCCCCCCATGACCCTCCTCCAAGCCTCAGTTAGGATACTGTGCCCGGACGAGCGTGCATAATAAGGAAGGATATTGAATCCTGGGTAAGACTCATACCAGCCACACCAATCACACCGTACAACCTGTGATCTGAACCCAGTTAACAGTATGATAACAACGAAGGAGCCTCTGAAAAGATGGCTCACAACAAGAATAACCCGATTTTTGTAACAATAACTATGTACAAGTATTGCAGACAATCCGCACTTGGGATGGGCGCCCAGCATCCACTACGGACTACGAGAAATAGAATTATCGGTAAGTAAATTCTTATTTTCTCTAACGTCCTAAGTGGATGCTGGGGACTCCGTCAGGACCATGGGGATTATACCAAAGCTCCCAAACGGGCGGGAGAGTGCGGATGACTCTGCAGCACCGAATGAGAGCACTCCAGGTCCTCCTCAGTCAGGGTGTGCCCCTGACCAAGTAGCAGCTCGGCAAAGTTGTAAAGCCGAGACCCCTCGGGCAGCCGCCCAAGATGAGCCCACTTCCTTGTGGAATGGGCTTTTACTGATTTTGGCTGTGGCAAGGCTGCCACAGAATGTGCAAGCTGAATTGTACTACAAATCCAGCGAGCAATCGTCTGCTTAGAAGCAGGAACACCCATCTTGTTGGGTGCATACAGGCTAAACAGCGAGTCAGATTTTCTGACTCCAGTCGTCCTGGAAACATATATTTTCAGGGCCCTGACAACGTTAAGTAACTTGGAGTCCTCCAAGTCCCTAGTAGCCGCAGGTACCACAATAGGTTGGTTCATGTGAAAAACAGAAAACACCTTAAGGAGAAATTGAGGACGAGTCCTCAATTCTGCCCTGTCAGAATAAAAAATTAAGTAAGGGCTTTTATATGATAAAGCCGCCCATTCTGACACACGCCTGGCTGAAGCCAGGGCTAATAGAATCTTCACCTTCCATGTGAAATATTTTAATTCCACAGTGGTGAGTGGATCAAACCAATGTGACTTTAGGAAACTCAAAACAACATTGAGATCCCAAGGTGCCACTGGGGGCACAAAAGGAGGCTGTATATGCAGTACCCCTTTTACAAACGTCTGAACTTCAGGCACTGAAGCCAGTTCTTTCTGGAAGAAATTCGACAGGGTCGAAATTTGAACCTTAATGGACCCTAATTTTAGGCCCATAGACAGTCCTGTTTTCAGGAAATGTAGGAAACGACCCAGTTGGAATTCCTCTGTAGGGACCTTCTTGGCCTCACACCACGCAACATATTTTCGCCCAATGCGGTGAAAATGTTTTGCGATTACATCCTTCCTGGCTTCGACCAGGGTAGGGATGACTTCATCTGGAATGCCCTTTCAGGATCCGGCGTTCAACTGCCATGCCGTCAAACGCAGCCGCGGTAAGTCTTGGAACAGACAAGGCCCCTGCTGGAGCAGGTCCTCTCTTAAAGGTAGAGGCCACGGTTCTTCCGTGAGCATCTCTTGAAGTTCCGGGTACCAAGTCCTTCTTGACCCATCCGGAACCACGAGTATCGTTCTTACTCATCTCCTTCTTATGATTCTCAGTACTTTTGGTATGAGATGCATAGGAGGGAACACATACCCTGACTGGTACACCCACAGTGTTACCAGAGCGTCCACCGCTATTGCCTGAGGGTCCCTTGACCTGGCGCAATATCTGTCTAGTTTTTTGTTCAGGCGGGACGCCATCATGTCCACCTTTGGTTTTTCCCAACGGTTTACAATCATGTGGAAGACTTCCCGCTGAAGTCCCCACTCTCCCGGGTGGAGGTTATGCCTGCTGAGGAAGTCTGCTTCCCAGTTTTCCACTCCCGGAATTAACACTGCTGAGAGTGTTATCACATGATTTTTCGCCCAGCGAAGAATCCTTGCAGTTTCTGCCATTTCCCTCCTGCTTCATGTGCCGCCCTGTCTGTTTACGTGGGCGACTGCCGTGATGTTGTCCCACTGGATCAATACCGGCTGACCTTGAAGCAGAGGTCTTGCTAAGCTTAGAGCCTTGTAAATTGCCCTTAGCTCCAGTATATTTATGTGGAGAGAAGTCTCCAGACTTGATCACACTCCCTGGAAATTTTTTTCTTGTGTGACTGCTCCCCAGCCACTCAGGCTGGCATCCGTGGTCACCAGGACCCAGTCCTGAATGTCGAATCTGCGGCCCTTTCATAGATGAGCACTCTTCAGCCACCGCAGAAGAAAACACCCTTGTCCTTGGAGACAGGGTTATCCGCTGATGCATCTGAAGATGCGATCCGGACCATTTTCCCAGCAGATTCCACTGAAAGGTTCTTGCGTGAAATCTACCGAATGGGATCGCTTTGTAAGAAACCACCATTTTTCACAGGACCCTTGTGCAATGATGCACTGATACTTTTCCTGGTTTTAGGAGGTTCGTGACTAGCTCGGATAACTCCCTGGCCTTCTTCTCAGGGAGAAAACATCCTTTTCTGGACTGTGTCCAGAATCATTCCTAGGAACATTAGACGTGTCGTCGGAAAAAGCTGCGATTTTGGAATATTTAGAATCCACTCGTGCTGTCGTAGAACTACTTGAGATAGTGCTACTCCGACCGCCAACTGTTCTCTGGACCTTGCCCTTATCAGGAAAGCGTCCATATTTCTTTTAGGAAGAATCATCATTTCGGCCATTACCATGGTAAAGACCCGGGGTGCCGTGGACAATCCAAACGGCAGCGTCTGAACTGATAGTGACAGTTCTGTACCACGAACCTGAGATACCCTTGGTGAGAAGGGCAAAATTTGGACATGTAGGTAAGCGTCCCAGATATCCAGTGACACCATATCGTCCTGGTTCGCTATCACTGCTCTGAGTGACTCCATCTTGATTTGAACCCTTGTATGTAATTGTTCAAATCTTTTAGATCTCACCAAGCCGTTTGGCTTCAGTACCACAATATAGTGTGGAATAATACCCCTTCCCTTGTTGTAGGAGGGGTACTTTGATTATCACCTGCTGTGAATACAGCCTGTGAATTTTTTCCCAATACTGCCTCCCTGTCGGAGGGAGACGTTGGTAAAGCAGACTTCAGGAACTTGTGAGGGGAAGACGTCTCGAATTTCCAATGTACACCTGGGATACTACGTGTAGGATCCAGGAGTCCACTTGCGAGTGAGCCCACTGCGTGCTGAAACTCTTGAGATGACCCCCCACCGCACCTGAGTCCGCTTGTATGGCCCCAGCGTCATGCTGCGGACTTGGCAGAAGCTGTGGAGGACTTCTGTTCCTGGGAATGGGCTGCCTGCTGCAGTCTTCTTCCCTTTCCTCTAACCCTGGGCAGATATGACTGGCCTTTTGCCCGCCTGCCTTTATGGGTACGAAAGGACTGAGACTGAAAAGACTGTGTCCTTTTTTGCTGAGATGTGACTTGGGGTAACAAAAGTGGATTTTCCAGCTGTTGCCATGGCCACCAGGTCCGATGGACCGCCCCTTTATACGGCAATACTTCCATGTGCCGTCTGGAATCTGCATCACCTGACCACTGTCGTGTCTATAAACATCGTCTGGCAGATATGGACATCACATCTACTCTTGATGCCAGAATGCAAATATCCCTCTGCGCATCTCGCATATATAGAAATGCATCCTTAAAATGCTCTATAGTCAATAAAATATTGTTCCTGTCAAGGGTATCAATATTTTCAGTCAGGAAATCCGACCAAGCCCCCCCAGCGCTGCACATCCAGGCTGAGGCGATTGCTGGTCGTAGTATAACACCAGTATGTGTGTATATACTTTTTAGGATATTTTTCAGCTTCCTATCAGCTGGCTCCTTGAGGGCGGCCGTATCTGGAGACGGCAACGCCACTTGTTTTTATAAGCGTGTGAGCGCCTTATCCACCCTAAGGTGTGTTTCCCAACTCGCCCTCACTTCTGGCGGGAAAGGGTATACCTCCAATAATTTTCTATCGGAGGAAACCCACGTATCATCACACACTTTAATTTATCTGATTCAGGAAAAACTACAAGTAGATTATTCCCACCCTACATAATACCCTTATTTGTGGTACTTGTAGTATCAGAAATATGTAACACCTCCTTCATTGCCCTTAACATGTAACGTGTGGCCCTAAAGGAAAATACGTTTGTTTCTTCACCGTCGACACTGAAGTCAGTGTCCGTGTCTTTGTCGACCAACTGAGGTAAATGGGCGTTTTTACAAGCCCCTGACGGTGTCTGAGACGCCTGGACAGGTACTAATTTGTTTGCCGGCCGTCTCATGTCGTCAACCGACCTTGCATCGTGTTGACATTATCACGTAATTCCTAAATAAGCCATCCATTCCGGTGTCGACTCCCTAGAGAGTGACATCACCAATACAGGCAATTTGCTCCGCCTCCTCACCAACATCGTCCTCCTACATGTCGACACACACGTACCGACACACAGCACACACACAGGGAATGCTCTGATAGAGGACAGGACCCCACTAGCCCTTTGGGGAGACAGAGGGAGAGTTTGCCAGCACACACCAAAAACGCTATAATTATACAGGGACAACCCCTTATACAAGTGTTTTCCCTTATAGCATTTTCACATATGTAATCATATCGCCAAATAAGTGCCCCCCCTCTCTGTTTTAACCCTGTTTCTGTAGTGCAGTGCAGGGGAGAGCCTGGGAGCCTTCCTCACAGCAGAGCTGAGCAGGAAAATGGCGCCGTGTGCTGAGGAGAATAGGCCCCGCCCCCTAAAACGGCGGGCTCTTCTCCCGGAGTTTGTGAGATCTGGCAGGGGTTAAATACATCCATATAGCCTCAAGGGCTATATGTGATGTATTTTAGCCATAAAAAAGGTATAATACATTGCTGCCCAGGGCGCCCCCCCCAGCGCCCTGCACCCTCAGTGACCGCTGGTATGAAGTGTGCTGACAACAATGGCGCACAGCTGCAGTGCTGTGCGCTACCTTATGAAGACTGAAAGTCTTCTGCCGCCTGTTTCTGGACCTCTGGACCTCTTCAACTTCGGCATCTGCAAGGGGGGTCGGCGGCACGGCTCCGGGACGAACCCCAGGGTGAGACCTGTGTTCCGACTCCCTCTGGAGCTAATGGTGTCCAGTAGCCTAAGAAGCAAATCCATCCTGCACGCAGGTGAGTTTACTTCTCTCCCCTAAGTCCCTCGTAGCAGTGAGCCTGTTGCCAGCAGGACTCACTGAAAATAAAAAACCTAACTTAAACTTTTATTCTAAGCAGCTCAGGAGAGCCACCTAGATTGCACCCTTCTCGGCCGGGCACAAGAATCTAACTGAGGCTTGGAGGAGGGTCATGGGGGGAGGAGCCAGGGCACACCACCTGATCCTAAAGCTTTTATTATTGTGCCCTGTCTCCTGCGGAGCCGCTAAACCCCATGGTCCTGACGGAGTCCCCAGCATCCACTTAGGACGTTAGAGAAATGGAGTGTTTTTCAGGCAGACAACGTATACTGGTGGTCATTGGTCAGCAAAACTCTGCACTGTACTCCTCCTATATAATATACTGGTGGTCCCCAGTACCCACAATAAAGCAGTGTGAGCACAGATATATGCAGCACACTGAGCACAGATATGGAGCGTTTTTCAGGCAGACAACGTATACTGGTGGTCACTGGTCAGCAAAACTCTGCACTGTACTCCTCCTATATAATATACTGGTGGTCCCCAGTACCCACAATAAAGCAGTGTGAGCACAGATATATGCAGCACACTGAGCACAGATATGGAGCGTTTTTCAGGCAGACAACGTATACTGGTGGTCACTGGTCAGCAAAATCTCTGCACTGTACTCCTCCTATATAATATACTGGTGGTCCCCAGTACCCACAATAAAGCAGTGTGAGCACAGATATATGCAGCACACTGAGCACAGATATGGAGCGTTTTTCAGGCAGACAACGTATACTGGTGGTCACTGGTCAGCAAATTTCTGCACTGTACTCCTCCTATATAATAATACTGCTGGTCCCCAGTCCCCACAATAAAGCAGTGTGAGCACAGATATATGCAGCACACTGAGCACAGATATGGAGTGTTTTTCAGGCAGACAACGTATACTGGTGGTCACTGGTCAGCAAAACTCTGCACTGTACCCCTCCTATATAATATACTGGTGGTCCCCAGTACCCACAATAAAGCAGTGTGAGCACAGATATATGCAGCACACTGAGCACAGATATGGAGCGTTTATCAGGCAGACAACGTATACTGGTGGTCACTGGTCAGCAAAACTCTGCACTGTACCCCTCCTATATAATATACTGGTGGTCCCCAGTACCCACAATAAAGCAGTGTGAGCACAGATATATGCAGCACACTGAGCGCAGATATGGAGCGTTTTTCAGGCAGACAACGTATAATACTGGTGGTCACTGGTCAGCAAAACTCTGCACTGTACTCCTCCTATATAATACAGCTGCTCCCCAGTCCCCACAATTAAGCAGTGTGAGCACAGATATATACAGCACACTGAGCACAGATACGGAGTGTTTTTCAGGCAGACAACGTATACTGGTGGTCACTGTCAGCAAAACTCTGCACTGTACTCCTCCTATATAATACAGCTGCTCCCCAGTCCCCACAATTAAGCAATATGCACAAATATTTTTGCATCAAGAATTCAAGATTAATAAACGGAGAGGACGCCAGCCACATCCTCTCCCTAACATTTCCAATGCACGAGTGAAAATGGCGGCGACACGCGGCTGCTTATATAGAATCCGAATCTCGCGAGAATCCGACAGCGGGATGATGACGTTCGGGCGCGCTCGGATTAACCGAGCCATACGGGAGAATCCGAGTATGCCTCGGACCCGTGTAAAATGGGTGAAGTTCGGGGGGGTTCGGTTTCCGAGGAACCGAACCCGCTCATCACTACTTAGGACCAGGGTGACCAGATGACTTCACTCTCCCCTGACAATCACAGTTTATGTCATAGGAGCCTAGCCGGATTGAGGGAGGTGCCACAGGGTCGGTCGCCCAGGGGTCCCCACACTTTAGGAACCCCCACACTCATCATGTTTGGAATCGGAGTCTCCCTCAGCTTGTCCCGGCATCCTGCTTGCCTGTAAGAGTCCTGTGCAGAGGGGAGTGTCCCTGGCTGTCTGCCTGCTCCCTTTATATGAGTGTGCCCTGCTGCAGCAGCGGCGGCTTCTCCCTGGCAACAGTGACATCAGCACCGCCCATCTCACTCTCCTCTGCTGCTGCACGCTCTGGATGTTGAACTCTGGCGCTGAGTGGTCACCCTCCGCTCCCAGCTTTAAGGATCTGGCAGGGTGGCGCTGTGTGTGAGTGTGAAGGAGGGTGTGACGTCAGCGCCGCTGACGTCACACCCTCCTTCACACTCACACACAGCAGCGCCCACCACGCACTGACAGAATAGGGGGAACCCTCTACTAGCAGGTGAGGCTCCTTCCCTACTCGCTCCTCCAGCTCATCACCTACCAGGGAGACCCACAGGTAAAATGTAGAGCAGACTAAAGGACTTACCCCACACCTTTTTTGGGGTCATAGCCGGATTAATGGAGGGGCAGGCGCATGCTGCAAGGTATGTGTGTGTGGGGGGGAATTTGGGGCTTTAACAGCAAGAGTGGGGGTCCCCACAACCTCTGTTGCCTTGGGCCCCCTCCTGCCTTAATCCGGCCCTGCATAGGAGGCTACCTTTTCTTGAGCAACCTGAGTAGCCTTACTGTACTTTGCCTCTCCTAGTGTATATAGATTCTCTTTAACCATCAGTAACTGCCTTGTTATTGACTCCTCCCATTGTGTCATGGGCAGGTAACTCGCTGCCACTACCAAGGATCCTACGCCTGCAGCTGTAACCGCTTACTTCTGGGTACATGTGGTCACAAGTTTCCAACACCTTCTGGATGGTGTTAATCCCCATTGGCTGCTTACCATCGGCCAGTACTGCATTTTGGTAGCAAGCAGGTGTTGGAACTTGGAGTCGCTGGCTACACAAGAGAATAGCATAGAATTTTGCGTTATCCTGGTGGTCACAGGATGCAGGTAGATGTTCATTTTAGCTTCAAATAAATCCTGAAAAGGACAGTATTCTCAATAAAAGGCATCAAGAGTATACACAGCATACAGATATTATTAAAACGAACACTCCTCCTAGATGTTGACGAGATCACACAATAATAGGGATCACAGACCTCCGTGTATACATATAGAGCACACGGAAATTCAACCTGTCACTTCAACCAAACCAGCTCCATGAATGTGCACTTATCTACAGAGTATAACATTGTCCCTAAGGGTGTACTAAGTTCTACCGATGATCGGGATCCTGGCGCCCAGCATACTGGTGCTGGGTTCCCGACTGCCAGAATGCTGGCAGCGGGGCGAGCGCAAAAGAGCCCCTTGCGGAGGTACGCGTGCCACGCTATTTATTCTCCCTCCAGGGGTGTCGTGGACACCCCAAGAGGGAGAATAGTTGTCGGTATGCCAGCTGTCATGATCCCAGCTCCGGTATGCTGAGCGCCGGGTTACCGACAGCCGGCATATCAAATGCCTTCTGTCCCTAATGGTCATAGGGGAGTTTTCTCCATTCTGCGCATGAAACTGCCTGATAAGATGGCCAGCCCTCTGGTGAATGGAAGTGTGGACATCTTTCCATCTCCCTCCAAAACTGGCTCACGAGAACTTTTCCTCAGGAGCAGGTTTTTTCCTCTGGCTAAAAATGAGCTACATGACCGGCCAGCCAGACCATATGCGAACGGTCTATCTACAACCAAGTTGGGCTCTTTGGTAAGTTACTATCTATGATCTCTGGCTTCCTCTGCATCTCCTGAGATCACTCTGATTCAGGAACCTGCACGGGGAACCTCTCTGATAGCTCACTAAATGGAGCTGCTGGGGAAAGGAGACCACCAGGGTACAAGATAAGTGCATTTCTCATTTAATATACATTATAAGCTTGGAATAAACCACTACAGCACCAGTGATACTAGGAGCTACTCTCCAGGTTTCAAGGGTGCTTTAGAACACTCAGTAGTACTCAGGACAGTCTTAAGGTGCATACACACGGAGAGATTTTGGCTATGAGAGATTTTGACTAATTTTTCCCTTGAACTGGCAGTAGGAGATTTTGACTAACTTTACCAGAGATTTTGTCTAACTATGCAAGAGATTTTGGCTATGGGAGATTTTGGCTATGGGAGATTTTGACTATCTTATTTAAATAAGGGGATGAGTGTCATATATAGGACGATTTTACAGGGTGGCTGGTATTTAAATAGCTGAAAGTTAAAAAAAAAATTTGCGTGGGGTCCCCCCTCCTATGTAAAACCAGCCTCGGGCTCTTTGAGCCAGTCCTGGTTGTTAAAATACAGAGGAAAAAATGAGTAGGGTTCCCCCATATTTAGACAACCAGCACCGGGCTCTGCGTCCGGTCCTGGTTTAAAAAATACGGGGGACAAAAGACATAGGGGTCCCCCGTATTTCCCAAACCAGCACCGGGCTCCACTAGCCAGGGAGATAATGCCACAGCCGGGGGACACTTTTATATTGGTCCCTGCGGCCGTGCCATTACCCCCCCAACTAGTCACCCCTGGCCGGGGTACACTGGAGGAGTGAGGACCCCTTAAATCAAGGAGTCCCCCCCTCCAGCCACCCAAGGGCCAGGGGTGAAGCCCGAGGCTGTCCCCCCCATCCGTGGCCCGGTGGATGGGAGGCTGATAGCCTTTCAATAGTAATATTGTTCTTTACAGGAGGCCTACAGGTCCCAGCAAGCCTGCCCCAGCATGTTGGCACTTGGAGAACCACAAGTGCCAGCATGCCCGGACATAAAGGGCCCGCTGGCACCTGTAGTCCACCTGTAAAGAAAATATAAAAAAAAAAACACAACGCATTCTTTTAAAAATCCTTTATTAAACTGGGTCTTCACCTGGGGGCGGCGGCCTTTAAGCTCTTTTGCATGGCCGCCGCCTTCCCAGGGCTTCCGGCGTCTTCACCTGGGGGGGCGCCACCTCCCCAGGGCTTCTGGGGTCTTGCTCCGGCGTCTTCACCTGGTGGGCGGCGGCTGCTAAGCTCTTTTGCATAGCCGCCGCCCATCCAGGACTTCCACGACGTCTTCACCTGGGAGGCGGCGGCCTTTAAGCTCTTTTGCATGGCCGCTGCCTTCCCAGGACTTCCAGCATCTTCACCTGGTGGGCGGCGGCTGCTAAGCTCTTTTGCATAGCCGCCGCCCATCCAGGACTTCCACGGCGTCTTCAGGAGCTCTTCTCCGCTCCTCCTCCGCCGTCGGACTGACAGCCGCTGCCTCGCGCTGACTTATATAAGTCAGCGGGAGGGGGCGGGGCGATGACGCGGCGAGCCGTGATTGGCTCGCGGCGGCCATCTTGAATTTCAAAAATGACGCTGAGGCGCCATTTTTGAAACTGGTACCGCTCCGCTGCCAAACTCTGCAATAGAAAGGTAAATTTCCCCCGCCCGCACCGCTGCCGCAACCCGCCGCCGCCCACACCGCCACCGCAACCCACCGCCGCCGCAACCCGCCGTCGCCCACACCGCCACCGCAACCCGCCCCCGCCCGCACCGCCGCCACAACCCGCCGCCACAACCCGCCGCCGCCCGCACCACCGCCGCCTGCACATCGCTATCGCTGGGAAAAATCGCTGGCCTCTTAAAGTGTTAGCGATTTTGACTAACTTTTGCAGCGACATAGCCAAAATTGACTTGCCTGCACTGACTATTTTTCCCAGCGATAGCGACCTAGCGGGGACGCGCATCGCTATCGCTGGCTGTGTACACACGGAGCGATCTGCACTAACTTTCTGAGCGATTTTGACTATATAGTCAAAATCGCTCAGTTATATCGCTCCGTGTGTATGCACCTTTACACTATAGCCCAAGACAAGAACTCCTGCCTGCAGCATTTCTCTGTCAAGATACAATTCTACTTTTCTCTGTGATGACGGTGCTGGTACAATAGTTTGATTTCCCAGTCCCCAGTGTTTGGACACACATCCCTGCAGCCCAAGACTTCATGCACCCAACTCCAGTATCTTTACACTTCCACTCACCCGGTGCAGTGCAACAACAAAAAAGGACTTTGAAACTAAGTGGTTCCTATGATACAGTGCCTAATTACTAGCAAGATAGGTTGTAACCAGTAGTCCGTTTAGGAGTTTAAATATCACATCTATCTAACCCAGAAGGAAGTTCCCTTCATCTTTATATATATGACTCATAGAAAGTGTCATCACAAAAGACATATTTAATATTTTTTATTTTTACTTAGTAATACATCCTCCAGTTAAGGAAAGCTTTTTTCTCCACTATTGTTCTATATTCTTGAAGGGCAAAAAATCCATGGTTTACTCCCAGTATATTTTCATATAGCCTTTTTCATTCAAAATGTACTTAAAATGCATTTACCATTGCCACTTAGGAAAATAAGAGGTAATCCTTTATCCTTTAGCTTTTTTGCAAACCATATCAAGTTAAATAAACATCCCTCTCTAGGATTAGTATGGTGCGCAAGCGCAGTACGATGGTGAAATAGATTCAACCCCAATGTGACAGCCGGATTACAACATCCGGTGGAAGTCCCTGCGCTCCACCGGAATCGGCACTTCCGGTGGAGGCGCGTGTGCTCGATGTTGTCACGATCCGGGTATCTGGACGCCATTTCTTACCCATCAGATGCCTCCTAAGGCTGGCTCAGCGCTCCAGGACTGGATCCCATCTGTTATCCTGATGTTTACATTCCTGCATCCTCTCCCGTCTCTCTGAGACGCGGTCACAGTAAATGCCATATTACATCTGGCATGGCGTCTCCCGCGGCCTCCGCCGCCGTCCCTGAGTTTCTGCATGCAAAGTGTCAGAGTGGCGATTACGTCAGCCGCGGCCTCCGCTGTGCCCGCGTGGTTTGGATGTGCATTCATCAGTCTGGCGTCTCCTGTCTCCTGTGGCCGGCGCCGCCATTGCTGCTTCAATTCTCACATGGATTACAAACCAAACTTCCCTCCAAGTGTCTGCATGGGCGCAGCCATCTTGGATTTTGTCATCTGATCATTTCCACCAATCTGCTGTCTGTATTGTTGATTTGCATAATTGCCTAGCCAACCCCTTCCTTGCTGCAGGTATAAATATGCTGTGCCTGAGCAAGGAAGGCGTCAGTGCTTTGGTTGTCAAACCTAGTTCCAGTTTGTCTCTCTCCTGTGATTGTCTTCCAGGTTCCAGCTCCTGTGTCAATCCTTCCACTACAGAGACCCGCACCAGCATTCCATCTGCGGTGTAGCCTGACTCTCCGATCCATTTGGATTCACCAGCTTCCAGCTACAGATCTACCTGCTTTCAGCATCCAGCTTCCAGCAGAGGTCAGCTCTCCTTAAAGTGCCGGTACCCCTTTTCTGCAGTTTGTCATTTATCACCGGCATTATTATTTCACCGCTCTCAAACTCCAAACTTCATTATTATTTCATCGCTCTCAAGTTCGTTTATTATTTAACTGGTTCCAGCCAGTATCCACTCCGTACCAACAACAGTCTGGTTCCAGCCAGTATCCACAGCAGCCGTTTTATCTTCAGCAGCCCAGCCTTTCCTGGAACACCAGCTGGTACGATCCTGGGTTCTCTCCATTGCTACAGTCAGGCCTGGTAAGGACTTTCCAACTAGAAGATTATAAGAACTATCTCACACTACCAGTGCCTGTGGCCCTTGCCACCCTGTAGTACCCAGGAATTGTATTTATCCTCTGTTGACTTTTATGTTTCCTTTTACTGCTGCTGTGTTGCGGAGTTGTCATAAATAAACATCATTGACTTTTATTCAAGTTGTCGTGGTCACGCCTTCGGGCAGTTATTCATCATGTTACTTACATGTCCAGGGGTCTGATACAACCTCCCAGGTTCCGGTACATCTCAACCCCTACAACTGAGGCTGCCTCCCGTCAGCTCAGGCCCTCAGTTGTGACAGTAAGCACTGACCTAATGAATCCAGCCGGAGACCAGGATCAAGCGGCCAGGCCGATGCAAGAACTGGCAGCCCGACTTGAACATCAGGAGGCTGCACAGGGCCACATCATCCGCTGTCTCCAGGATCTCTCTACTCGGCTGGATGGGATTCAGACAACCCTCCGTGGATCAGGCGCGTCCGGTGCGTCAACCACAGTGACTCCAGCTATAACCCCACCCACCTTACCCATTTCTGCTCCACGTCTTCATCTTCCAACGCCAGCAAAATTTGACGGATCTCCAAGATTCTGCAGGGGATTTCTCAACCAGTGTGAGATTCAGTTTGAGCTACAACCTGGCAATTTCCCCAGTGACCGTACAAAAATTGCCTACATTATCTCTCTTCTCAGTGGCTCAGCCCTTGATTGGGCATCACCGTTATGGGAGAGGTCCGACACCCTGCTATCTTCCTACACTGCATTCGTGTCAACATTCAGGCGCATCTTCGACGAGCCAGGCCGGGTAACTTCAGCTTTGTCTGAGATTCTCCGTTTACGCCAGGGATCACGTACTGTAGGACAATATCTTATACAGTTCCAGATCCTGGCATCCGAACTGGCATGGAACGACGAGGCCCTGTATGCTGCATTCTGGCATGGCTTATCTGAGCGTATTAAAGATGAGTTAGCTACCAGAGACTTGCCCTCTAAGTTGGATGAGCTAATCTCACTCTGCACGAAAGTTGATTTACGTTTCAGAGAGAGAGCAACTGAGCGTGGAAGATCATCTGCTCCAAAATCTTCTGCTCCTCCTCCTCGCCAACTGTCACCAACTAAAGATGAGCCCATGCAAATTGGCCGTTCCCGTTTAACTCCTGCTGAGCGCAGAAGACGTCTCTCCGAGTCTCTCTGTCTTTATTGTGCAGCTCCGTCTCACACCATTAATGCCTGTCCCAAACGTCCGGGACTCCAAATCCTAGCTTGCCAAGGAGAGGGCCGGCTAGGAGTAATGATCTCCTCTCCATCTCTTCAAGATTGTAATCTCCCAGTCTCGCTTCAAGTTGCTCAACGTTATCGGAACGTCATTGCCCTCCTTGATTCCGGAGCAGCTGGGAACTTTATTACCGAAGCCTATGTTAAACGGTGGTCCCTACCCACCGAGAGACTTCCTTCGTCCATTTCCTTAACTGCCGTGGATGGCAGCAAAATTTTTGATGCAGTTATTTCTTTATGGACTCTACCAGTTCGTCTGAGAGTGGGAGTTCTTAATTCCGAACTTATTTCTTTTTTAGTGATTCCAAGAGCCACACATCCTGTGGTCCTGGGCCTTCCATGGCTCCGTCTTCACAATCCTACAATTGATTGGACGACTACGCAAATCCTGGCATGGGGTTCCTCCTGTGCTGAGACATGTTTGTTTAAAGTTTTGCCTGTCTGTTCTTCCTCCCCCAGGTCGTCTGATGTTCCACCTCCTCCATATCAAGATTTCACGGATGTGTTCAGTAAAGCTTCTGCTGATATCCTTCCTCCTCATAGAGAATGGGACTGCCCGATTGATCTCGTTCCAGGGAAGGTTCCACCTCGAGGCCGAACGTATCCGTTGTCTCTGCCTGAGACGCGTTCTATGGAGGAATACATTAAAGAGAACCTAGCAAAGGGGTTCATTCGACCTTCTTCTTCTCCAGCCGGCGCAGGCTTCTTTTTTGTAAAGAAGAAAGATGGTGGTCTGCGGCCGTGCATCGACTACAGAGGTTTGAACGACATTACCATCAAGAACCGCTATCCTTTACCCCTGATTACTGAGCTATTTGACAGAGTTAGCGGAGCTACCATCTTCACAAAGCTGGACTTGAGAGGTGCATACAATCTCATCCGGATCCGTGAGGGTGACGAGTGGAAGACCGCCTTTAACACCCGTGACGGACATTATGAGTACCTCGTCATGCCCTTCGGATTGAGCAATGCTCCAGCTGTCTTCCAGCATTTTGTCAATGAGATCTTCAGAGACATTCTATACCGTCATGTCGTAGTCTATCTAGATGATATCCTCATTTTTGCCAACGATTTAGAGGAACATCGTTTTTGGGTAAAAGAGGTTCTGTCCCGTCTCCGTGTCAATCATCTCTATTGCAAATTAGAGAAATGCGTCTTTGAAGTCAAGTCCATTCCGTTTCTAGGGTACATTGTGTCCGGTTCCGGACTAGAGATGGATCCTGAGAAACTACAAGCAATCCAGAATTGGCCGGTACCCTTAACCCTCAAAGGGGTCCAGAGGTTCTTAGGGTTCGCCAATTATTGCCGAAAGTTTATACGAGACTTTTCCACCATTGTGGCGCCTATTACTGCTTTCACTAAGAAGGGTGCTAACCCGTCCAAGTGGTCTGAAGAAGCCATGCAAGCCTTTCATCTTTTAAAGCAAAGGTTCATCTCTGCGCCTGTTCTGAAACAGCCTGACATCGACTCTCCTTTCATTTTAGAGGTGGATGCCTCCTCCGTTGGAGTAGGAGCGGTGTTATCTCAGAGGGCTAAAGATGGCCATTTACATCCTTGCAGTTTCTTCTCCCGGAAGTTCTCCCCAGCGGAGCGCAACTATGCCATTGGCGACCAGGAGTTGCTAGCCATCAAGCTCGCTCTAAAGGAGTGGAGATATCTGTTGGAGGGAGCTTCTCATTCAATCACCATACTTACAGACCACAAGAACCTTTTATATCTGAAAGGCGCACAATGTCTCAATCCTCGTCAGGCCAGATGGGCACTTTTCTTTTCCAGGTTCGACTTTAAACTCCAGTTCTGTCCGGGCTCTCAGAATCGCAAGGCCGATGCCCTTTCCCGCTCATGGGAGCAAGAAAATGAGTCAGAGTCTTCAGACAAGCATCCTATTATAAATCCGTTGGCATTCTCCACGGTAGGGATGGACTCTACGCCCCCATCAGGGAAAAGTTTTGTGAAGCCGATGCTAAGGAAGAAGCTCATGCATTGGGCCCATGCTTCCCGTTTTGCCGGACATACAGGTATCCAAAAAACCCTGGAGTTTATCTCTAGGTCCTATTGGTGGCCAACTCTGAAAAAGGACGTCTTGGAGTTTATTGCATCTTGCCCAAAGTGTGCTCAACATAAGGTATCCCGCCAGTCGCCTGCGGGGCAACTGGTTCCACTATCTGTTCCCCGTCGACCATGGACCCATCTGTCGATGGATTTTATTACAGATTTACCCATGTGCAACAAGTTCAATACCATCTGGGTGGTAGTTGACCGGTTCACCAAGATGGCACACTTCATTCCTCTCACCGGTCTTCCGTCAGCTTCCAAGTTGGCTCAAATATTCATACAAGAGATCTTCCGACTCCACGGTCTTCCTGAAGAAATCATCTCAGATCGAGGAGTTCAATTCACAGCCAAATTCTGGCGAAGTTTATGTCAAGTCCTCCAAGTCAAGCTAAAGTTTTCCACGGCTTACCATCCTCAGACCAATGGTCAAACTGAGAGGGTGAATCAGGACTTGGAGGCCTTCCTCCGCATCTATGTGTCCTCCTCTCAAGATGACTGGGTTCAATTACTTCCCTGGGCCGAGTTCTGTCATAACAACCAGTATCATTCTTCATCTGCTTCAACACCATTCTTCACTAACTTTGGATTCCACCCTAAAGTCCCTGAGTTCCAACCGCTTCCAGCAACTTCTGTTCCCGCAGTGGATATCACCTTGCATCAGTTTGCCAATATCTGGAAGAGCGTACGATCAGCTCTGCTCAAGGCATCGTTCAGGTACAAGAAGTTTGCGGATAAGAAGCGTCGAGCAGTTCCTGCTCTCAAGGTGGGTGATCGGGTATGGTTATCCACGAAGAATTTGAGGTTAAGAGTTCCCAGTATGAAGTTTGCACCTCGCTACATTGGTCCTTTTAAAATTGAACAAGTCATCAACCCTGTTGCTTACAGACTCCAGTTGCCTCCCTTCTTAAAAATACCCAGGACATTCCATGTTTCCCTGTTGAAACCGCTGATCTTGAATCGGTTTCATTCCTCACTTCCTCCAACTCCGAAAGTCCAAACTCAACGAGGCGTTGAGTACGAAGTGGCCAAGATCCTGGACTCACGTCACCGTTACGGTCAACTACAGTATCTTATTGACTGGAAGGGTTACGGCCCTGAGGAACGTTCATGGACCAATGCTTCTGATGTCCATGCTCCTGCCTTGGTCCGGAGATTCCATTCCAAGTTTCCTCAAAAGCCAAAGAAGTGTCCTGGGGCCACTCCTAAAGGGGGGGGTGCTGTCACGATCCGGGTATCTGGACGCCATTTCTTACCCATCAGATGCCTCCTAAGGCTGGCTCAGCGCTCCAGGACTGGATCCCATCTGTTATCCTGATGTTTACATTCCTGCATCCTCTCCCGTCTCTCTGAGACGCGGTCACAGTAAATGCCATATTACATCTGGCATGGCGTCTCCCGCGGCCTCCGCCGCCGTCCCTGAGTTTCTGCATGCAAAGTGTCAGAGTGGCGATTACGTCAGCCGCGGCCTCCGCTGTGCCCGCGTGGTTTGGATGTGCATTCATCAGTCTGGCGTCTCCTGTCTCCTGTGGCCGGCGCCGCCATTGCTGCTTCAATTCTCACATGGATTACAAACCAAACTTCCCTCCAAGTGTCTGCATGGGCGCAGCCATCTTGGATTTTGTCATCTGATCATTTCCACCAATCTGCTGTCTGTATTGTTGATTTGCATAATTGCCTAGCCAACCCCTTCCTTGCTGCAGGTATAAATATGCTGTGCCTGAGCAAGGAAGGCGTCAGTGCTTTGGTTGTCAAACCTAGTTCCAGTTTGTCTCTCTCCTGTGATTGTCTTCCAGGTTCCAGCTCCTGTGTCAATCCTTCCACTACAGAGACCCGCACCAGCATTCCATCTGCGGTGTAGCCTGACTCTCCGATCCATTTGGATTCACCAGCTTCCAGCTACAGATCTACCTGCTTTCAGCATCCAGCTTCCAGCAGAGGTCAGCTCTCCTTAAAGTGCCGGTACCCCTTTTCTGCAGTTTGTCATTTATCACCGGCATTATTATTTCACCGCTCTCAAACTCCATGTCACAATCCTGACTGTAGGTTTATATTTGGTGACTTACCCCTGCCATCTGTCCTGGATCCTGTGTCTTTTCACTCACGGAGTTAAACAGCTTGTCAGCACTATGAGTATTCCTGAGTTCTCTGCCTGAGAGGTAATCAGCTCCACCTGTGGTGGTCTCCTGTGTGAGGCTGAATTCAGTAATCTAAAAGCAAGCATCCTGTGTTTTGCAGAAGTCCAGGCTTCAGTGTTCTCTTGGCCTGCTAGGCCTCATTCTACATTACAGCCTTGGCTAGAGTAGTCACATGTCAGTGACATCACCTAATCCTGCCCACCAATCATCAAGGACCAGGAAGTATAAATCAGGAGGCTGAGTTACAATCTGGGCCAGTTCCTTGTGTCACATACAGCCTTGTGTGAGTCTGAAAAGCTGAGCTCCCTAAAGGTAACCTTTGTACCTAAGTTCCTGTGGAAACTCTGTTCCCTTGTTACCGTATGGTTTACTTTTGTGTTGCCATTGATTTCACCATTTCCCTGAGTCTCAATGTAAAGGCACAGCTGCAGTGTTTTGTCTTAAAGACACAGTACAGAATTCCGTGTTCTCCACTAAAACCACAGTTGTCGTGTTTCAGTTTTACTACTGTTGTAGTTGGGATCTCCAGAGCTCAGTACTTCCGTGCCTCAGCACCTCCGTGCCTCAGCACCTCCGTGCCTCAGTACCTCCGTGCCTCAGTACCTCCGTGCTTCCAGCACCTCGTGCCTCAGTACCTCAGTACCTCCGTGCTTCCAGCACCTCCGTGCCTCAGTACCTCCGTGCTTCCAGCACCTCGTGCCTCAGCATCTCCGTGCTTCCAGCATCTCCGTGCCTCAGTACCTCCGTGCTTCCAGCACCTCGTGCCTCAGTACCTCAGTACCTCCGTGCTTCCAGCACCTCCGTGCCTCAGCACTTCCGTGCCTCAGTACCTCCGTGCTTCCAGCACCTCCGTGCCTCAGTACCTCCGTGCCTCAGTACCTCCGTGCTTCCAGCACCTCGTGCCTCAGCATCTCCGTGCTTCCAGCATCTCCGTGTTTCAGTACCTCCGTGCCTCCACGCACCCCAGTGCCTCCACGTACCTCCGTGCCTCCACGCACCTCAGTGTCTCCACGCACCTCAGTGTCTCCAAGCACCTCAGTGTCTCCAAGCACCTCAGTGTCTCCAAGCACCTCAGTGTCTCCAAGCACCTCAGTGTCCGCAAGCACCTCAGTGTCCGCAAGCACCTCAGTGTCCGCAAGCACCTCAGTGTCCGCAAGCACCTCAGTGTCTCCAAGCACCCCGTTAGCACAATTATACCTGGTATTCTTCACTGATTCATCAGTGCCTTTCCAGTTCTGTCTTTCAGGAGACCTTCAGCATGCCTCCTGTCTGCCGACCTAATCCTGCATGAGGAGAACCTAGATTCGGCCATCTCTGCTGCGGTTCCT
Organism: Pseudophryne corroboree; assembly: GCF_028390025.1. NCBI lineage: Eukaryota > Metazoa > Chordata > Amphibia > Anura > Myobatrachidae > Pseudophryne > Pseudophryne corroboree. Next base: position 93,000,779 of record NC_086444.1, on the reverse strand, counting down.
CTTCCCAGTCACCGGAGGAAACCCTGAGTCCACAGCATTTCAGAACCAGGTCAGTGGTAGTATTCACATAATCCTCCAGTCGCCCGCACAGACTTCACTACACCGGGTTCACAAAAACCTCAGTCATGACAGTAGGAACTGGCCACATGGACCCGGCCGAAAGTGTTAGTCTGACGCATGACCTCCTAAGCAATATTGCAGGACGCTTGGAAGGTCTGGAGTCGACTCAGCATCGATTGGCACAGTGTCTGCAGCGGAATTCGTCCTCCAGTGATTCTATGACCTTCTGCTCTAAGACTCCTGACCAACTGCAGATTTTCTACCAGATGTTACTACAGTTACAAGAACTTTTGCCTAGTATTCTCTCTGTGATGCCTGATCTCTTCAGGAATACTACCAACGTTGTTGATCCTGTTTTGTCCCATCCAGTTAATAGAGTCTCTTCCTCTGCGCAAGGGAAAGTTTTTCATCAGAGCTATCCACGGCCCAAGCTCTCTGAAGCTGAACGTCAGCGGCGTAAGGAGCTACATCTCTGTCTTTACTGTGGAAATTCTGGTCATTTTGTTAAAGACTGCATTCTTCGCAAGCCAGGTAATAGTGACAAATCTCAGTATCATAGTGCTCATGTCTACAAGTCATCCACAGTATCCGATTCTTCTGCTGCTGACGGGGGTATCAAGAAGGCTACTCTTCTGAGAGAGACTCAAATTTATGACTGGGGTCCGGTGGTTAAAAGACCTTATCCCAAGTTGGGTGTCCAGAGAAGAATGTTCAAGCCATTTACAGTCACAGAGGAGTCCGTGTCCACAGCCCCAGGAGGGGCGTTTTCAGAGCATCCAGCCCCAGGAGGGGCGTTTTCAGAGCATCCAGCCCCAGGAGGGGCGTCTTCAGAGCATCCAGCCCCAGGAGGGGCGTCTTCAGAGCATCCAGCCCCAGGAGGGGCGTCTTCAGAGCGTCCAGCCCCAGAGAGTCTTCAGAGTGCTGCCCAGCCAGTGAGTCTACAGAGTGCTGCCCAGCCAGTGAGTCTACAGAGTGCTGCCCAGCCAGTGAGTCTACAGAGTGCTGCCCAGCCAGAGATTCTACAGAGTGCTGCCCAGCCAGAGATTCTACAGAGTGCTGCCCAGCCAGAGATTCTACAGAGTGCTGCCCAGCCAGAGATTCTACAGAGTGCTGCCCAGCCAGAGATTCTACAGAGTGCTGCCCAGCCAGAGATTCTACAGAGTGCTGCCCAGCCAGTGAGTCTACAGAGTGCTGCCCAGCCAGTGAGTCTACAGAGTGCTGCCCAGCCAGTGAGTCTACAGAGTGCTGCCCAGCCAGAGATTCTACAGAGTGCTGCCCAGCCAGAGATTCTACAGAGTGCTGCCCAGCCAGAGATTCTACAGAGTGCTGCCCAGCCAGAGATTCTACAGAGTGCTGCCCAGCCCCGTGAAGAGGGGGCTCTTGCCTCAGCCCAGCCCCGTGAAGAGGGGGCTCTTGCCTCAGCCCAGCCCCGTGAAGAGGGGGCTCTTGCCTCAGCCCAGCCCCGTGAAGAGGGGGCTCTTGCCTCAGCCCAGCCCCGTGAAGTGGGGGCTCTTGCCTCAGCCCAGCCCTGTGAAGAAAGGGCTCAGCCCGTCCCGGTTCCAGCCGGTCCAGCAATACTCCAGGCCCTGCCTGGTCAGTCCGTCCCGGTTCCAGCCGGTCCAGCAATACTCCAGGCCCTGCCTGGTCAGTCCGTCCCGGTTCCAGCCGGTCCAGCAATACTCCAGGCCCAGCCTGGTCAGTCCGTCCCGGTTCCAGCCGGTCCAGCAATACTCCAGGCCCAGCCTGGTCAGTCCGTCCCGGTTCCAGCCGGTCCAGCAATACTCCAGGCCCAGCCTGGTCAGTCCGTCCCGGTTCCAGCCGGTCCAGCAATACTCCAGGCCCAGCCTGGTCAGTCCGTCCCGGTTCCAGCCGGTCCAGCAATACTCCAGGCCCTGCCTGGTCAGTCCGTCCCGGTTACAGCCGGTCCAGCAATACTCCAGGACCAGCCTGGTCCGTCTCCTTTGGCTCCAGCCAATTCAAGTATCCTCGGATCCAATCCAGTCCTACTCGTCCAGCCAAAGCTTCCTTCAGTTTCATCCTCTAAGCTTTCGTCTGATGGTTTTCCACCTATTTTCTTTGATGGAGATTTATTGCAATATGCCGCTCTGGTTGAACAATTTCTCTCTCGGATGGAGTCTGATCCTTTAGGTGCAATAACTCCTTCCAACGTTACTCGATATCTGTTCCTGGCATTCAGAGGAAGAGCTTTGGAGTGGGCCAACATGCTCTTTGAGAGTAATGATCCTGTGTTCCATGACTTACAGACTTTTAGTAACGCTGTAGTTAAAGAATTTAGTCCTAAACCTTTGGAACCTTCTACAGTTTATTCCTCAGTCCTTTCGGATGAAGGAAATTCCAGTCTTGTCTATGATGGATGGTCTACCTGTTCTGAAGATGAAGATCAGGAAGACTTCTAAAGAATCCAGCTTAAGTTTTGTTCTGGACCCTCTGGTTTCCACTTTTTAGAAGCTTTGTGTACAAGTTATTCATCAAGTTCCTCTAAGATTCAAGATGGGTGTCCGGAGTCCACCCTTGAAGAGGGGGATACTGTCACAATCCTGACTGTAGGTTTATATTTGGTGACTTACCCCTGCCATCTGTCCTGGATCCTGTGTCTTTTCACTCACGGAGTTAAACAGCTTGTCAGCACTATGAGTATTCCTGAGTTCTCTGCCTGAGAGGTAATCAGCTCCACCTGTGGTGGTCTCCTGTGTGAGGCTGAATTCAGTAATCTAAAAGCAAGCATCCTGTGTTTTGCAGAAGTCCAGGCTTCAGTGTTCTCTTGGCCTGCTAGGCCTCATTCTACATTACAGCCTTGGCTAGAGTAGTCACATGTCAGTGACATCACCTAATCCTGCCCACCAATCATCAAGGACCAGGAAGTATAAATCAGGAGGCTGAGTTACAATCTGGGCCAGTTCCTTGTGTCACATACAGCCTTGTGTGAGTCTGAAAAGCTGAGCTCCCTAAAGGTAACCTTTGTACCTAAGTTCCTGTGGAAACTCTGTTCCCTTGTTACCGTATGGTTTACTTTTGTGTTGCCATTGATTTCACCATTTCCCTGAGTCTCAATGTAAAGGCACAGCTGCAGTGTTTTGTCTTAAAGACACAGTACAGAATTCCGTGTTCTCCACTAAAACCACAGTTGTCGTGTTTCAGTTTTACTACTGTTGTAGTTGGGATCTCCAGAGCTCAGTACTTCCGTGCCTCAGCACCTCCGTGCCTCAGCACCTCCGTGCCTCAGTACCTCCGTGCCTCAGTACCTCCGTGCTTCCAGCACCTCGTGCCTCAGTACCTCAGTACCTCCGTGCTTCCAGCACCTCCGTGCCTCAGTACCTCCGTGCTTCCAGCACCTCGTGCCTCAGCATCTCCGTGCTTCCAGCATCTCCGTGCCTCAGTACCTCCGTGCTTCCAGCACCTCGTGCCTCAGTACCTCAGTACCTCCGTGCTTCCAGCACCTCCGTGCCTCAGCACTTCCGTGCCTCAGTACCTCCGTGCTTCCAGCACCTCCGTGCCTCAGTACCTCCGTGCCTCAGTACCTCCGTGCTTCCAGCACCTCGTGCCTCAGCATCTCCGTGCTTCCAGCATCTCCGTGTTTCAGTACCTCCGTGCCTCCACGCACCCCAGTGCCTCCACGTACCTCCGTGCCTCCACGCACCTCAGTGTCTCCACGCACCTCAGTGTCTCCAAGCACCTCAGTGTCTCCAAGCACCTCAGTGTCTCCAAGCACCTCAGTGTCTCCAAGCACCTCAGTGTCCGCAAGCACCTCAGTGTCCGCAAGCACCTCAGTGTCCGCAAGCACCTCAGTGTCCGCAAGCACCTCAGTGTCTCCAAGCACCCCGTTAGCACAATTATACCTGGTATTCTTCACTGATTCATCAGTGCCTTTCCAGTTCTGTCTTTCAGGAGACCTTCAGCATGCCTCCTGTCTGCCGACCTAATCCTGCATGAGGAGAACCTAGATTCGGCCATCTCTGCTGCGGTTCCTCTTCCCAGTCACCGGAGGAAACCCTGAGTCCACAGCATTTCAGAACCAGGTCAGTGGTAGTATTCACATAATCCTCCAGTCGCCCGCACAGACTTCACTACACCGGGTTCACAAAAACCTCAGTCATGACACTCCAAACTTCATTATTATTTCATCGCTCTCAAGTTCGTTTATTATTTAACTGGTTCCAGCCAGTATCCACTCCGTACCAACAACAGTCTGGTTCCAGCCAGTATCCACAGCAGCCGTTTTATCTTCAGCAGCCCAGCCTTTCCTGGAACACCAGCTGGTACGATCCTGGGTTCTCTCCATTGCTACAGTCAGGCCTGGTAAGGACTTTCCATCTAGAAGATTATAAGAACTATCTCACACTACCAGTGCCTGTGGCCCTTGCCACCCTGTAGTACCCAGGAATTGTATTTATCCTCTGTTGACTTTTATGTTTCCTTTTACTGCTGCTGTGTTGCGGAGTTGTCATAAATAAACATCATTGACTTTTATTCAAGTTGTCGTGGTCACGCCTTCGGGCAGTTATTCATCATGTTACTTACATGTCCAGGGGTCTGATACAACCTCCCAGGTTCCGGTACATCTCAGCCCCTACAACTGAGGCTGCCTCCCGTCAGCTCAGGCCCTCAGTTGTGACAGATGTGAAGCGAGTTAGCGCTGGTTTCCATTGATGGTACAGTGGATGATAGTGTTGGATCACTGTGGCTTTGAAGTATACACTTGTTAAGATTCGGGCCACTCCTATCCACCACCGCGGAAGGATTATCCAAGGCGGAAGTCTTTGCGGTTCACGTGCGTTCCACCGGGACATGCAACTTCCGGCAGGAGCGTATAGTGATCGTGGAACACTAATCTACTCTTGGTTTTATTAACATCACATAAAGCACCTTATGGGGAATACAAAGCCATTACAAATATATATTTAGTATTTGCAGCGGAAGGACCGTATCAGGCGTAAGCCGATGCGTTCCACCGGATTCTGCACTTCCGGCAGAAAAGGCAAAACAGCGTTGTACGCTAAGTTTTATCAAAAGTTATAATTATTTTAAGGGAGGTTTTTGATTTAACCACTTATAAATGTACAATATAGAATACTATATAGATACAAAAACTATTAAAGTTTTCCTTTTACCACTGGACACGCCCACACAGGAAGTACAACCCAGGAAATAGAGTATAAAAAGCCCTACTTTCAGCTCTCCTTCACACACCTTGAAAAAGACCAATCTTACGGTCGAAATGCGTTGGGGAGGAGCTGAAAGGATATCCGACCCTCAAAAACTGTTGCTACAATGAACCGGTGGGGTGAGAAACCCGGGTTTATTCTCTTCTCCTAAAGCTTGTTGTTTACCATCTGTGCATTCGGTCTGGAGGGTTTCCTATTACGGATTATGTGACAAAGTCTTTTTATGTTGAGCTTTATGTCAAGTTTTATGTGGAATAAGTACTGAAGAATTGTTTTTAAAGAAGTGAACTGTTTAGAATCCATTGGGAATAACCTACTTTATCAGAGAAAAGATACCTTTATAAAGAAGAATCTACACCACACATGTAAGCATACAAGTGAGCACATTGAATACCACCTTGGTTTACATATCCTGATTGAGGATATTGATAAAGATACCTTTATATGCATAGCCGCAGTGTTTCACATGTAAGCACACATGTGAGTGTTATTATTCAACTGGTACAGAAAAGGTGATCCTATAAAACCTACTATACCTCACACCCCATTGATCTGCAAAGGCCTCTTAAGGGAAATACACCTACTGGTTTCAGCTGATGCTGATTGTGCATTTGTTTATTTTCCATGTGTTACTCACCACGAAAATAATGAGTGGGGGATAAGAGATTCAGAAGGAGGACCAAAAGATACCTTGATGCGTACAAGAATCTCCGTTTTTGTGTAAGCATACAAGTGAGCACTATATACATCATTCCCGGGAAGGAATTAACAAGATACCTTTATGAGCTTGTCACTCACACATATCATGTAAGAATTAAAGTGAGCATCCAATGATCAGTTAACACAGAGGTGAAGCCCTAAAGTTTTACTACCTCCACCCATACGGGAGAAAATTGGATCCTCCAGTTGCATTCATACTCATAAGACTATAGAGCAGGGCTGGCCAAACCGGTCCTCGAGATCTACCAACAGTTCATGTTTTCCAGGCCTCCTGGGGATCTGTAGGATGGTCAGTTAGGAATGAATGCAGCACATCTTAATTAGTAATGACTACACCTGTGCACCAGCTAGGTGGTCTGGAAAATGTGACCTGTTGGTAGATCTTGAGGACTGGTTTGGCCAGCTCTGCTATAGAGAGTAACTACTAAGACGCTCCTTATATCTTTCTTGTTTTACATATCCCCCTTCACGGAGGCTCAAGAACTACTACTACTTATTGGAGAAGAATAAGATCGGACATAAAAGACAGTTTTCATATTAATTTTTATTCAGACTTGAATATTGTATTCATGGTATCATATATGTGAAGCGCTTCTGGGAGTGTGAGCACACATTTGCTTTGTCTTTAAAAAAAGGAACTGTATAACGCTGCAGCCGTTGGAGGTAGTTCAGGACACTGCTTTAAATAAAACATTTGTGTACATGTACATGGCGCCTAGCACACAAGGTGCTGATGCATGGAGAATAACCCCGTGTGATGTGGCTGCCAGCGTGGCCAAATGGGAAGTGGAGGAGCCTACCACAGTTGCGGAAGATTATGTACAGTAGCCACTGGTTGCCTATGAGCGATATTTGTGCTGAGAGACCGCATCCTCCAGTGATATTATTGATCCAACGGAGCTCCCATAGACTACAGGAGTCTTACCCAACTCATTTAATGATTGTGAGCAAAGCAGTTGCATAATTCACTTGCCAAGTGATAAAAGTTGCAGCTGCCGGCGTAAAATCAAAGGGCCTAATTCAGACCCGATAGCAGCAGCAACATTTTTCTCTAATAGGCTAAACCACATGCACTGCAGGTGGGGCAGATAGAACATGTGCAGAGAGAGTTAGATGTGAGTGGGGTTTGAAAACTGAAATCTAAATTACAGTGGAAAAATAAGGCAGCCAGTATTTACCCTGCGCAGAAACAAAATAACCCACCCAAATCTAACTCTCTCTGTACATTACATCTGCCCCACCTGCAGTGCACATGGGAGCCGAATCAGACCTGATCGCTAGGCTGCATTTTCTCACAGCCTGCAAGCAGATCTGAACTGCGCATGTGTATGAACCGCAATGCAGGCGTAATGGACCGCAGCAACGGTCAGCAACGGGATGGTGCAAAAATTTCGAACGCACCGGCGATCGCAAAGGCGATTGACAGGAAGAAGGCGTTTGTGGGTGGCAACTGACCGTTTTCAAAGAGTGTCCAAGCGTTGGAAGGGAGGGTGTCTGGCGTCAAATCCGGTCCCGGACAGGCTGAAGTGATCGCAGCAGACTGCACAAAATCAGTTTGTGCAGCTCTGCTACACATGGAATCGCACACTTGCACAGCGAAAAATACACTCTTCATGTAGGCAGCAACTATCCAAACGCAGGGCTGCAAAAATCGCTGCCCAGCGATCAGGTCTGAATTATCTCCATGGTTTTGCCCATTAGAGAAAGATTTTGCTGCTGTGATTAGGTCTGAATTAGGCCCAATAGGCGTAACTGGCTTCTGCTTGCATACGCACATGCCCCGATTGGTTGAACAGATAGTAACATTAGCATACAGTAGTAAATCTGGCTTCTGCGTCTTCCAGCAACTACAGACACTTTGCGTGCGACTTACCCCCTCCATATTTATTCTAATAATGTTTGATGAACGAAACAGTATACGCAGCTTTACTCTTTTCTGTATCTTTTTTATATCCTTAGTTTTTCCCCACTGGGCAGAGCTGTTTAATTTACTTATGACAGGACTCATCTCAGCTACTGCATTCTCTGTGCTTTGGAAACACTTGTATCAAAAGATCAACTTTTATGTTTCATCCATAGGCGATAAAATTAAGAAACTTGCCTGGATGTAATAAACCTAGATGAGAAACAGAGAGGAGAACGAGCAGGATGGATGAACGAATTCTGTATAAGCTACAAGAGGGGAGAGGCAGAGCCGGCCCTAACCAATATGATGCCCTAGGCAAGATTTTGGCTGGTGCCCCCTAGCACCACCGCTGGTTCTGCCTCTGACCTTGCTCTTCTTTCCCAGCACCATCACCCCTCACCCATAGCAGTCCTTGTACCCCCTATATTTTAAATAGGAACAGTTCGCACATTTAACGCACAGCCCAAAAAGGGGCATCTTCTTGCTGGGAAGGGGCATGGCCACACAATAGTAACCCCAATTCCAATTACGCCACACAGTACTGCAACTTTATTCACATTTTATCTTGCGATGGTGCCCATAATTCATAATACATCCCACAGTAGTATCACTTTACCTTATAAACGTTACTCCTCACAGTAGAGCCCCTTATGCACATTACATCACACTGAATTGCTCCTTATTCACATTACAACACACCTTATTGCTCTTTATTCACATTAGATGACACAGTAGTGCCTTTTCTATATGCAACGCCACATAGTAGAGCACCTTATACACATAATGCCACATATTAGTAATACATTTATACACAATTCCACACAGTAATGCCCCTTACACATATGAGACACATTAATCTCCTTATAAACATAATGCACCTTACACATTATGAAAACCTTTATTAATGCCCTTTTACACATAATGTCCCTTACACATATGCTGCACATTATTAATGCCCTTATACACATAATGACACACATAGTGCCCCCTACACATTTGCTGCACATTATTAGTGCCCCTATACACATGACACACATACAGTAGTTCCCTGTTACACATATGCCCCACATTATTAATGCCCTTATACACATAATGACACACACAGTGGCCCTTTACACATATGTTGCACATTATTAATTCATTTTTACATGACACACATAATGCTCCTTACACATATTCTGAACACTACTGCACAACCAACCCACTCACGTACACACAGCACTCACACTTCCACTAACACTGTGACCTCTGCCTCTGCTTGGATACAGATGTGTCCTCACAAATCTTGCATCAATGCTAACGTCGGGCACCTTTTTTTTATGAAAATGCATCTTATTTGCATTGCTATGTGGCTAGGATGCACAAGCAGCTTCTGCTGATTAAAATGATATGCAGCATGCCTATATTCTGTGTGAGACTGTGGCTGTATCTGCATATGAAATGCTACACACAGAATATAGGCATGCCACATATCATTTTAATCAGCAGAAGCTGATGATGCCCCTAGGTATATCAAATGCCCTAGGCAGTTGCCTAGTTTGCCTATGCCTATGGCCGGCTCTGGGGAGAGGTAACCAGCGACTGGGTCCTGGTTCTGCACGTGGTGTGCCTGTGCGGCTGGGTGAGAGTGACTGACAGCCGGGTTTGCATGTATGAGAGTCTGAAGGTAGATAACCACTGCATTGATCATATATATATATATATATATATATATATATATTTAAAGATGAACTATATAAATCAGGGATTTTAATGCAGTAATATGCTACGGGATATCATACTGTGGGGGACATGTACTAAGCAGTGAAACGAGTGGAGAAGTGAATCGGTGGAGAAGTTGCCTATGGCAACCAATCAGCTGCTCTGTATAATTTGATATTATGCAAAAAATGTTACGTCAATGTTGATTGGTTGCCTCTCCACTGGCTCACTTCTTTACTTGTTGCACTGTTTAGTACATCTCCCCCGTATATGGATGTAAGAATTTGAAGTGGCCAGCTGCAAAAATGAAACATAGTTAACTGTCCCTCTTGGACTTCCGTAGTTTGCTTAAAGACTACTTCCAGTAATGTTCAAGACTATTGTTCACTCTAAGATAAGCATATATTCCATATGAGTAATATAACTTATCAAACAAATTGTTATATTCATGTATGTTTAAACGACTTTGTATACTGTAGATCAGAGCCCTAACTAGTGAGTGAGCAGTGCCATCGCCCAGGGTGCAGGGCCCTGAAATACCACCCTGCTACTGCACTGCCATCCGGAGAATACTTTGGATGATCCTAGCATGCACCCTGCAGCCTGTAGAGCCTCCCAAACATCCTAAAGAAGTTCTGTGCAGTGATCTAGTTCCTACTGCTGGTGGCCCTGCCCCACTATGTGTGACGCCATGACAACATGTATTTGGGGTCTGAAGCCGCAAAGAGCCCTGGGGGTAATTCAGAGTTGTTCGCAGCAGCAAATTTGTTAGCAGCTGGGCTAAACCATGTGCAGTGCAGGTGTGGCAGATATAACATTTGCAGAGAGAGTTAGATTTGGGTGAGTTATTTTGTTTCTGTGCAGGGTAAATACTGGCTGCTTTATTTTTACCCCCCCTCCCCAAAATCTAACTTTCTCTGCACGTTATATCTGCCACACCTGCAGTGCACATGGGGGGTCATTCAGCCCTGATCGCACGCTAGTTTTTTTCGCTGCGATCAGGTCAGAACTGCGCATGCTTATGCACCGCAATGCGCAGGCGCGTCATACAAGTACAAAACGGATCGTTGCCCAGCGATGGATTGTACTAAGAATCCATTCGCACAGCCGATCGCAAGGAGATTGACAGGAAGAAGGCGTTTGTGGGTGGCAACTGACCGTTTTCTGGGAGTGGTTGGAAAAACACAGGCGTGTCCAAGCGTTTGCAGGGCGGGTGTCTGACGTCAATTCCGGCCCCGGAAAGGCTGAAGTGATCGCAGCGGCTGAGTAAGCTCTGGGTTACTCAGAAACTGCACAAAACTTTTTTGTACCAGCCGGCTTCACATGCGTTCGCACACTTGCAAAGCGAAAATACACTCCTCTATGGGTGGCGACTATCTGCTCGCAGCAGTACAAAAACCCCTAGGGAGCGATCAGGTCTGAATGACCCACCATTGTTTTGGCCAACTGCTAACAAATTTGCTGCTGCGATCAACTCTGAATTGGGCCCCCTGTTCAGGTGCAGGTATATATTCAGTTCACTGGACTCTATTCACTAAAAAGTGCTAAGCTAAAACTGTAGTGACACCGGGTGTTTTAGACATGCCAATACTAATAGGTCTCTGTGAGGACAGCTAACTGTTAATTTATCATCCAACAAAAACACAATTTTTTACAGGAAAGGAGAATGTTCTATGAACAGTCATATATTTCTGATAACCCTTACGGCCTTGCCAGTGTCCCTTAATAGCAGTCATTCATCACACAGCAGTCATTCTTGCTGGTGTGGGTGGCCAATGCCTTTTCAGATAAAGTAGAGAGGGAAAAAGTACCAACCAACCAGCTTCTGTCATTTTTCAAACACAGCCTGTCACATGACAGTTAGCAGCTGATTGGCTGGCACTTCATCTTTCTCCACTTTATCTCTCTCCAAGGCTTAGTAAATATACTCTTAAATCAGGGGCGTATCAAGAGAGGAGGAGGTCCGTGTGCAGTATCCATCTTGGCCCTCTCCTCTCTTGCCGTCAGCACTGAAGACTGTGGGCACTAGGGGACCTTAGTACTGTTCCAGAGTTTAGTGCGCAGCATGCACATGTCTCAGGGAAAATGGTGCAGTGGCCATTTTCCAAGAGATATTCTTACTGCCCATGTGCAAAACAGCAGGACAATGGCCGCCGCACCATTTTCCTGGTGATTCCTTCAGCGCTGTTGCTGCCAATGCGAAGCTCCAGAGGGTGAGTATTGAAAAAAAATGGGTGCAGGGTTTGCGGTGTGGGCCTCCCTGGACCCACTGTGGTAAGTTTTGCAGGTTTAAATCATTTTTAGACAGGTCAAGTTGTTTTGTTTATCCACCCACATGTCACAAATACCCAAGTGACTCTTATCGTGACCACCCAAACGAAAAAATGCAATGAAAGGTAAACAGAAATTAGTGTTTTATTTTATCTCATCATACTGTACCCAAACTTATTTTTTTATTTCATCTGTGTTTTTTGGAAGGCAGCCAACAGGACAATAAAGTGTGTTAATTAAAATAAAAAACAGTCTTTCTTTCTTTCTTTCTTTTTCTTCTTTTCTTTTTCTTTCTCAGTATGCGATTCCACAAATGATTGTGGCTTGCTCCCGCTGGCATGTATGTAAATCTTCCTGTGCAAAAATCAACTCTCCCAGTGATGACTTGACCTCTATGGTAGGTCTCTGACCCAGAAGTAGAAATGCGTATGCCCAACTAGCGGTCTGCCCCTGTGCAAGGGAGCGCTGTCAGGTTATGTTTCTGAAAAGAAGACTGATGGCAAAGCTCTGGAAAGTTACGCTATCCGAGCCTTGAAGCACAGTGTCGGACTGGGGCATGTAGGACCCACTGGGGGAATGCAGCAGTATGGGCCCATGTTTAGGGGTGTGGCTTGTCCACAGAGGGGGTGTGGCCTGCCACCTCATTGGTTTGACTAACCATTAGATAGTGCAATGCTGCATGCATGATAATGTACCCGATTAATAACAGATTAATACCAGAAATGCATTGTAGAAAATACACCATAGTCCAGTATAAGGTAACATATGTATAATGTATAATTCAAGTGCACAGTCTGGAACCTGATCCTTAGAGCAGGAGGTGGGCCCCCAGGCAGTAGGGCTCACCGGTGGTTTCCCCTGTACCCCTGTGGGCCAGTCCAAGCCTGTTGAAGCATGTGGCCACATTTCAGTCCCATAGAGACTTATGGTGCTTGATGTGCTGAGGGGCCGCTGCAGATATCTCCGATATCCGGAGCAGACCCTATTCATGTGGATCTATATGTATTGCTGTAAACCTCTGAAAACTGCAGTTGTCTGAGAATTTACAGCATTTTCTTCTGTGACACATCCTGCCCACAGTGAGGAATGTTATCTCCATTTTTCATTAGCTGCAATGTAGCCACAAGGAAAGATCAAGAGTAGGTTGAGGCTACCTTCACAACATGGCTCCCACTGTCGCCTTTATCCTCTGTTCCGCTGCCCCCACCATCTTACCATTGCTCGATCTACTGGAAGGGTGTTTGAACCTTAAAGCAGGATGGGTGATGGAGTGTTCATAACCACCAGACTTCTTTTACTGTACCTTATTCTTTTTCTTACAGGTACAAACACTGAAAACAGCAGCTTTGTACTGTACACTTTGGGTTGTGCTTGAGATGACCGATTTATAATTTCTTATTCACATGTGACCGACATTTTCTGCAGCCATTAGACTCCAGTGTCCTAATGGCAAACTCTCTTAGCTCATCCTTAATTATACTTGTTTACATGTTACTTGGCTACTAAAGAAACCATTGTAATTGTGTTAGCTTAGCACAGCTGAGAGTGTTTAGTAAATTGTCCTGCCTTGGGTTGTCAGTTACAGTATTGCACTGGCGGGTAAAAATTTGAGTTCTGGGTTAAAAAATGTCCATACCCCATATACACCCTCTCTCTGACCTTGTCGATGCAATTACAGCCTGAAGTGGCAAGTGGAGATGCAGCTGACATGTACTGATAAGCATTGCAAGTTCTTGTGCACACTTGGTTCCCAACCATGGGGGTCATTCCGAGTTGTTCGCTCGTTGCCGATTTTCGTTATACTGCGATTAGTCGCTAACTGCGCATGCGCATGGTACGCAGAGCGCATGCGCTTAGTTATTTTACTATAAACTTAGCTGTTTTGCTGTAGCATCTGCGGCACTTTTCAGTCGCACTGGTGTTCGGTAAATGATTGACAGGAAAGGGGCGTTTCTGAGCGGCAACTTAGCGTTTTCCCGACGTTGGCTAAAAAATGCAGGCGTGTCAAGGAAAAACGCGGGAGTGTCTGGAGAAACGGGGGAGTGGCTGGCCGAACGCAGGGCGTGTTTGTGACATCAAACCAGGAACGAAATGGGTTGAGCTGATCGCAGTGTAGGAGTAGGTCTCGAGCTATTCAGAAACTGCTAAGAATTTTCTATTCGCAATTCTGCTAATCTTTCGTTCGCAATTCTGCTATGCTAAGATACACTCCCAGAGGGCGGCGGCTTAGCGTGTGCAATGCTGCTAAAATCTGCTAGCGAGTGAACAACTCGGAAAGACCCCCCGTGTGGAGTGCAATAATATATCATATATGCTAGATACATGCAGTAAACACTACAGGCATATGTCCAACTCAGCATTGGCTCAAATTGTATTAGAGAAATGCTGCAGGACTCTTTACACAATAGTAATATAGTAAATGCAGTTCAAATACAAGTGTACAGTAGTCTGGACTACCAATTGTCACATTCACAATCCAGGAGGACTGAGCTACATACTTTCCTACTATCCTGAAATGTCCAAGGGGCATATTCATAATCAATTTCTGCAAAAGTAGGTGAAAATTAACATTTCCACCTATTTTCGTAAAAATTTAGTTTTTGGGCCATTCATGATGAAGGTAGCGCAGGAGATATCACAGATATCTCCTGCTTACCTTTCCCTCCCTAGCTGGCCCGGCGTTCCCATATACTAGTTCCTTAGGACCTTATTCATCAAGCTCCAAAAATACAATATAATCGGAGCTTGACTGTGGGAGTTTCAACACCCCACTTACCTATTGGAATCAATCCTGGCTAGAGAAGAAGAATCCTTCTGGATCTCTCTGCCATGCCCGGCTTCTTCTGCCGGACGCCGAGTACTTTGCGTGCCTGCGTGAACTGTGCGTGAAGAATTTTTTAATTGCTACAAGCGTCCCCCGAGAATAAACATTCTGACTCGCAGCGAGCGCTTGAGCAATTCACCATTGCTCGAGCGCCGAGATAGCTGATGCGAAAATGAGCTGTCGCCACTCATTTTTTCACTGCTAAGTAGCAGTGAAAAAATCTCCAGGGCTAGGGAACTAGGTTTCACGCAGGCACACAAAGCCCCTGGCGTCTGGCAGAAGAAGCTGGGCAGGGGCGGAGAGCTCCAGAAGGATCCCTCTTCTCAAGCCGGTACTGCTTCCAATAAGTAATTAGCATGATCAGGGCCGTTTCTTGGGCAGGCGAGCAGCACTAACTGTGGCTCCCTGCTTCCCCCTCCTATTTCTCCCGGAGTACCCCGCTCGGGGGGCGGAGTTTCAAGGAATGACGCGGTTGCGCCGTTACATCACGACGCAACCCCGTCACTCCGTGAAACTCACCGCCCCCGAGCGGAGTACAGAGGGGGATCCAAGTTAGGAAGAGGGAAAGGCCGGTGTGAGGAGCGACTGGTGAGGCGGGCCGAAGAGCGGTAATCGCCTCTGTAAGTTCTCTCTCTCTCTCTCTCTCTCTCTCAATGTGTAAAATGGGGACACCTGCCGTAATGTGTGAAATGGGGACTCTTGCCTGCCGTAGTGTGGGGGATTTAATGTATCAAGGGCATTGCGGTGTGTGGCATAATATGGTGCAGGGGGCATTACTGTGTGGGGCTTAATATGGTAGAATTTTTTTTTCCTGTGGTGGCCGTGATCTGTTGGAGCAGGGTCAAAAACTGGATTGTGAGGTACTATTTTCAGACGAGGCCATGCCCATTTAAATGAGGCCACAACCATTTAGAAGAGGCCACGCCCCCTTGACGGGTGCGTGCGCAAGTTTTTTTTTTAATCTAGGTGTGTGTGGGGGGGCATTTTTTTATGTCATGGGGGGCGCATTTTTAAATCTCGCACTGGGAGCCAAATTGGCTAGAAACAGCCCTGAGCATGATGAATGTGTCCCCAAGAGACTATGGAATTTGGTGTAGTTCTAACAGAGTCCAAGGAGAGTAAACCACCCTCCTGGATCTCGTCTACCTCACCAGTGAAAGAGATGGGGCCGTGATGATGTAATTTGCTGCAAATTGTGACATTATGCGCCTACCAGTAATGTACAGTCTGGCAAATTGTTGCATTTTGCAGCGGTAGGGTGGCGAGGCTGATATAAGTGATGATGAGTTTATATATGTTCTGTGAACAATGATAGACCTGGTCCTCCAATTACTGTTTCTTGGCCCTCATTCCGAGTTGTTCGCTCGTTATTTTCCTTCGCATCGGTGCGATTTTCCGCTAATTGCGCATGCGCAATGTTCGCACTGCGGCTGCGCCAAGTAAATTTGCTAAGAAGTTTGGTATTTTACTCACGGCATTACGAGGTTTTTTCTTCGTTCTGGTGATCGGAGTGTGATTGACAGGAAGTGGGTGTTTCTGGGCGGAAACTGGCCGTTTTATGGGAGTGTGTGAAAAAACGCTGCCGTTTCTGGGAAAAACGCGGGAGTGGCTGGAGAAACGGGGGAGTGCCTGGGCGAACGCTGGGTGTGTTTGTGACGTCAAACCAGCAACGAAGCTGACTGAACTGATCGCAGTGGCAGAGTAAGTCCCAAGCTACTCAGAAACTGCTAAGAAATTTCTATTCGCAATTTTGCGAATCTTTCGTTCGCAATTCTGCTAAGCTAAGATTTACTCCCAGAGGGCGGCGGCTTAGCGTGTGCACCGCTGCGAAAAGCGGCTAGCGAGCGAACAACTCGGAATGAGGGCCCTTGTTGGGTATATTTTTTGTATCATTGAATGGATTAGCCTATCTTATCCCATTTTCCTGTAATACCATACACTCTGGTTTGTGGGTCCAAGGCTCCAAACAAACATGCTCCATAAACTATTGCCTGACACAGATAACCAGTATAACTTCTTAGATTTCTCTGCAGAGATAAACAACGTTGTCTTGCAAATGGAATTTCCGTCACTCACACACAGGATAGATGGCTGCAGTTGAGCAGAGGAATTGATATTGATTTAACGAAGAACCTGATCTGGGTTTTATAGTAGAGAAGATGAAGTATAGATTGGAGAAGTAGAAGTAAAAAAATCTGGGATTTCAATGGAACAGTATGAAACAATGCTGACATTTTTATATCGTCAGCAGTTTATTCCTGGCAATACACATGCTGTAAATATTATCTGTTAAACAAGTTTTTTCTATATATTTATTTGACCCAGAGAAAATTCTCAGTAACAGCCAGAACAGCACATTAATAAAAATCCATTCTGCTAACTCTGGCTGTCCAGCTATTGTGGAACTACAAGTCCCAGTTCATTCTGCCAGCTATAAGCAAAACAATCATAAGCTAGTAAAAAGGGAAACATTGGGCCTTCCCTATAAAGGGGTTCACTACGATCTGCCGGCGGCCGGCCTCCCGGCGACCAGCATACCGGCGCCGGGAGGCCGGCCGCCGGCTTACCGACAGTGTGGCGAGCGCAAATGAGCCCCTTGCGGGCTCGCTGCGCTCGCCACGCGACGCTGGGCACGGTGGTGCGCTACGCGCGCCACACTATTTTAATTTTATTCTCCCTCCAGGGGGGTCGTGGACCCCCACGAGGGAGAATAAGTGTCGGTATGCCGGCTGTCGGGCTCCCGGCGCCGGTATGCTGGTCGCCGGGAGCCCGACCGCCGGCATACTGAAGACCACCCCTATAAAGGACCAGTTAGGGACTGTGTGGGTTTCACAGGATGAAATTTTATAGATATCTATTAAACATATTTGCCTACTCTCCTGCAAGTGCTGGGAGACTCACGATTTTTCGGACAGTACTCCATACCCAAGATCAGCCTGATCTCCCGCATCCTTCCCACGTCCAGTGAAGCGGGTAGGATGAGGGGATTTTACTGGGAATTGTGGAGTGGGATGGAGGGGGCGGGGCATAATGATGCAAATGTGTGTAATGTAGACCCACCCCCTCCTCATGGACCCGCAATGAGGCATTGGAACACCAGGAGCTTAGGGCTGAGGCCTAGGGCTAATTGCCCTAAACACAGAGCGCATCGCTGACACTGTGGGCCCAAACTAGTAGTGAACTGCCGTAACCCATAGCTATGAGCCTGGCACAGAGAGGCATATCTCAGAGATCACCACCCCCTGTACCTCCAAAACACACTCACCTGTGTCCTGTAATACACCAGTGATCATCTGGGGCCTTGTGACACTAATGTTATAAACCGATACAAAAATGATAGCATGGATAAGTGTGCAGATAATTCTTTTATTCATTGGATACTGCTGAGGACCAACACAAAGAACATCACTGGTTCATTCCCATATTTCAAAAAAGCTATATGTTCTTAATTAATGATACCAGTATCATTATCATCCCTGACACTAGCACGTGTGTGTTATAGGTGCAGACATCCAGATTTCTCTTACGTCCTAGAGGATGCTGGGGACTCCGTAAGGACCATGGGGTATAGAAGGGTTCCGCAGGAGACATGGGCACTATAAAGAACTTTAGATGGGTGTGCACTGGCTCCTCCCTCTATGCCCCTCCTCCAGACCTCAGTTAGATCCTGTGCCCAGAGGAGACTGGGTGCACTACAGGGGAGCTCTCCTGAGTTTCTCTGAAAAAGACTTTTGTTAGGTTTTTTATTTTCAGGGAGCTTGCTGGCAACAGGCTCCCTGCATCGTGGGACTGAGGAGAGAGAAGCAGACCTACTTAAGTGATAGGCTCTGCTTCTTAGGTTACTGGACACCATTAGCTCCAAAGGGTCGGAACGCAGGTCTCACCCTCGCCGTTCGTCCCGGAGCCGCGCCGCCGTCCTCCTCACAGATGCCGGAAGATAGAAGCCGGGTGAGTATAAGAAGAAAGAAGACTTCACAGGCGGCAGAAGACTTCAGATCTTCTCTGAGGTAACGCGCAGCGGTAACGCGCAGCGGTAACGCTGCGCGCCATTGCTCCCACACACAACACACACAGCGGGCACTGAAGGGTGCAGGGCGCAGGGGGGCGCCCTGGGCAGCAATAATAAACCTCTAGGGACTGGCTAACATGTATATAGGCTGCGGAGGCAGTGTATATTATAATCCCCCGCCAGTATTGAAAATTTTAGCGGGACCGAAGCCCGCCGCTGAGGGGGCGGAGCTTGATCCTCCAGCACTAACCAGCGCCATTTTCTCCACAGCACACTGCAGAGAAGCTGGCTCCCCGGTCCCCGGACTCTCCCCTGCTGAACAGTGACAGAGGGCAAAAAAGAGGGGGGGGGGGGGCACTTTAAATTGGCGCAGTGAGTGTATATATATATATATATATATATATATGTTTATATAAAAGCGCTGTTTTATCTGGGAATTCGTTTCCAGTGTCAGTTGGCGCTGGGTGTGTGCTGGCATACTCTCTCTTTGTCTCTCCAAAGGGCCTTATTGGGGAACTGTCTCCATATAGATATATCCCTGAGTGTGTGGGAGTGTCGGTACGTGTGTGTCGGCATGTCTGAAGCGGAAGGCTCATCTAAGGAGGAGGTGGATCAGATGATTGTGGTGTCTCCGTCGGCAACGCCGACACCTGATTGGTTGGATATGCTGAATGTTTTAAATGCAAATGTGTCTTTATTACATCAGCGGTTGGACAAAGCAGAGTCCAGGGATAGAACAGGGAGTCAATCCATGGCTTTGGCTGTGTCACAGGGCCCTTCAGGGTCTCAGAAACGTCCTCTGTCCCAAGTAGCAGACACTGATACCGACACGGATTCTGACTCCAATGTCGACTACGATGATGCGAGGTCACACCCAAGGGTGTCCAAAAGTATTCATTATATGATTATTGCAATAAAGGATGTTTTACATATCACAGATGACCCCGCTGTCCCTGACAAGAGGGTACACATGTTTAAGGAAAAGAAACCTGAGGTAACCTTTCCCCCATCTCATGAGCTGAACGCGTTATTTGAAAAGGCTTGGGAAACTCCAGACAAGAAACTGCAGATTCCCAAAAGAATTCTTATGGCGTATCCTTTCCCTGCGCAGGACAGGTTACGGTGGGAATCATCACCCAGGGTGGACAAGGCGTAAACGCGCTTGTCCAAAAAGGTGGCGCTACCGTCTCCAGACACGGCAGCCCTCAAGGATCCTGCTGATCGCAGACAGGAAACTACCTTAAAATCTATTTATACACATACAGGGGCCTTGCTCAGACCGGCAATAGCGACGGCTTGGGTTTGTAGCGCTGTTGCGGCTTGGACGGATACTTTGTCAGCTGACATTGATACCCTGGATAGGGATACCGTTTTATTGACCTTAGGTCACATTAAAGACGCAATCTTATATATGAGAGACGCTCAGAGAGACGTTGGTCTGCTAGGTTCGAGAGCCAACGCCATGACGATTTCTGCTAGGCGAGCCCTGTGGACCCGCCAATGGATGGGTGATGCCGACTCAAAGAAGCATATGGAAGTTTTACCTTACAAAGGTGAGGATTTATTTGGGGAAGGTCTCGCGGACCTGGTTTCCACAGCTACCGCGGGTAAATCTACTTTTTTACCTTATGTTTCCCCACAGCAAAAGAAAACGCTGCAATATCAGATGCAGTCCTTTCGGTCGCATAAGTCCAGAAGAGGTCGGGGCTCTTCCTTCCTCGCCAGTGGTAAGGGAAGAGGGAAAAAACTGCCTGTTACGGCTAGTTCCCAGGAGCAGAAGTCCTCCCCGGCTTCTACTAAATCCACCGCATGACGCTGGGGCTCCACTGAGGGAGTCTGCGCCGGTGGGTGCACGTCTTCGACTCTTCAGCCACGTCTGGGTTCAGTCAGACGTGGATCCTTGGGCAAGGGAAATTGTATCCCAGGGTTACAAGCTGGAATTCGAAGACGTGCCTCCTCGCCGGTTTTTCAAATCGGCTCTACCAGCTTCTCCCCCAGAGAGGGAGATAGTTTTAGCTGCAATTCAAAAACTGGGTCAATAACAAGTGGTTGTCGAGGTTCCCCTAGTTCAACAGGGGAAGGGGTACTATTCAACCCTATTTGTGGTCCCGAAACCGGATGGCTCGGTCAGACCCATTCTAAATTTAAAATCCCTAAACCTGTACTTAAAAAAGTTCAAATTCAAGATGGAATCGCTCCGGGCAGTGATCTCCAGCCTGGATGGGGGGGAATTTATGGTGTCACTGGACATAAAGGACGCATGTCCCCATATATCCCCCTCATCAGGCGTATCTGAGATTCGCTGTACAGGATTGTCATTACCAGTTTCAGACGTTGCCGTTTGGGCTTTCCACGGCCCCGAGGATTTTCACCAAGGTAATGGCGGAAATGATGGTGCTCCTGCGCCGGCAGGGAGTCACAATTATCCCGTACTTGGACAATCTCCTGATAAAGGCGAGATCGAGAGATCAGTTGCTGAAAAGCGTGGCGCTCTCCCTGAGAGTGCTGCGGCAACATGGCTGGATTCTGAATCTACCAAAGTCACAGTTGGTTCCAACAACTCAGCTATCTTTCTTAGGCATGATTCTGGACACGGAACAAAAGAGGGTTTTTCTCCCAATAGAAAAAGCCCAGGAACTCCAGAACATGGTCAGAGACCTGTTAAAACCGAAAAGAGTGTCAGTCCATCAATGCACTCGAGTACTGGGGAAAATGGTGGCGACCTACGAGGCCAACCCCTTCGGCAGGTTTCATGCGAGGACGTTTCAGTGGGACCTTCTGGACAAGTGGTCCGGGTCCCATCTTCAAATTCATCAGAAAATAAGCCTGTCCCCCAGGGCCAGGGTGTCTCTCCTGTGGTGGCTGCAGAGTGCTTACCTTCTAGAGGGTCGCAGGTTCGGCATTCAAGACTGGGTTCTGGTGACCACGGACGCGAGCCTCCGAGGATGGGGAGCAGTCACACAAGGAAGAAACTTTCAGGGGATATGGTCAAGCCAGGAGGCTTGTCTACACATCAACGTACTGGAATTGAGGGCCATATACAGCGGCCTACGTCAAGCGGAGAATCTTCTTCGCGACCTACCGGTTTTGATTCAATCAGACAACGTCACAGCCGTGGCTCATGTAAACCGCCAAGGTGGAACAAGGAGCAGAGTGGCAATGGCGGAAGCCACCATGATTCTGCGCTGGGCGGAAAATCACATAAGCGCTTTGGCAGCAGTCTTCATTCCGGGAGTGGACAACTGGGAAGCATACTTCCTCAGCAGACACGATCTCCATCCAGGAGAGTGGGGACTTCATCAAGAAGTTTTTGCAGAGATAACAAGTCATT
Source organism: Pseudophryne corroboree (assembly GCF_028390025.1). Taxonomy (NCBI): domain Eukaryota; kingdom Metazoa; phylum Chordata; class Amphibia; order Anura; family Myobatrachidae; genus Pseudophryne; species Pseudophryne corroboree. Next base: position 92,978,774 of record NC_086444.1, on the reverse strand, counting down.
GGGGACTTCCTCAAATAGACATGATGGCGTCACGCCTCAACAAGAAGCTTCGGAGGTATTGTGCCAGGTCAAGGGACCCTCAGGCAGTAGCAGTGGACGCCCTGCTGACACCGTGGGTGTTTCAGTCGGTCTATGTATTCCCTCCTCTTCCACTCATCTCAAAGATATTGAGAATCATAAGACGAAAAAGAGTGCAGACAATACTCATTGTTCCAGATTGGCCTCGAAGGGCCTGGTATTCCGATCTTCAGGAGATGCTCACAGAAGATCCATGGCCTCTTCCTCTCAGAGAGGACCTGTTGCAACAGGGGCCCTGCGTGTTCCAAGACTTACCGCGGTTACGTTTGACGGCATGGCGGTTGAATACCGAATCCTAGCTGGGAAAGGCAATCCGGAAGAAGTCATCCCTACTCTGATTAAGGCTAGAAAGGAGGTGACGGCGAAACATTATCACCGTATCTGGAGAAAGTATGTGTCTTGGTGTGAATGCTCTTACGGAAGTTTTCCATCTGGGCTGTTTTCTCCACTTTCTACAGACGGGAGTGGATATGGGCCTAAAATTAGGCTCCATTAAGGTACAGATTTCGGCCCTATCAATTTTCTTTCAGAAGGAATTGGCTTCTCACCCAGAAGTCCAGACTTTTGTAAAGGGAGTGCTGCACATACAGCCTCCTTTTGTGCCTCCAGTGGCACCATGGGACCTTAACGTGGTGTTACAGTTCCTAAAATCTCACTGGGTTAAACCTCTTCAAACGGTTGAATTAAAGTTTCTCACTTGGAAGGTGGTCATATTGTTGGCCTTGGCATCTGCAAGGCGGGTGTCTGAATTGGCGGCTTTGTCTCACAAAAGCCCCTATCTGATTTTCCATGTGGATAGAGCAGACTTAAGGACTCGTCCTCAATTTTTGCCTAAGGTGGTTTCATCGTTTCATATGAACCAACTTATTGTGGTGCCTGTGGCTACGGGTGACTTGGAGGATTCCAAGTCCCTTGATGTAGTCAGGGCCTTAAAAATGTATGTAGCCAGGATTTCTCGAGTTAGGAAAACAGAGGCACTGTTTGTCCTGTATGTGGCCAACAAGGTTGGCGCTCCTGCTTCTAAGCAGACTATTGCTCGCTGGATCTGTAACACGATTCAGCAGGATCATTCTACCGTTGGATTGTCGTTACCAAATTCGGTAAAGGCCCATTCCACTAGAAAGGTGGGCTCTTCTTGGGCGGCTGCCCGAGGCGTTTCAGCATTACAGCTTTGCCGAGCGGCGACTTGGTCGGGTTCAAACACTTTTGCTAAATTCTACAAGTTTGATACCTTGGCTGAGGAGGATCTCATGTTTGCTCAATCGGTGCCGCAGAGTCATACGCACTCTCCCGCCCGGTCTGGAGCTTTGGTATAATCCCCATGGTCCTTACGGAGTCCCCAGCATCCTCTAGGACATAAGAGAAAATAAGATTTTAAACCTACCGGTAAATCTTTTTCTCCTAGTCCGTAGAGGATGCTGGGCGCCCGTTCCAGTGCGGACATATTTCTGCAAGTCTTGTATATAGTTATTGCTTACATAAGGGTTATGGTACAGTTAAGATCAGTCTTTGGCTGATGCTATTTTGTTCATACTGTTAACTGGTTGCGTATATTCCATGTTATATGGTGTGGATGGTGTGGGCTGGTATGAATCTTGCCCTTAGATTAACAAAAATCCTTTCCTCGTACTGTCCGTCTCCTCTGGGCACAGTTTCTCTAACTGAGGTCTGGAGGAGGGGCATAGAGGGAGGAGCCAGTGCACACCCATCTAAAGTTCTTTATAGTGCCCAGGTCTCCTGCGGAGCCCGTCTATACCCCATGGTCCTTACGGAGTCCCCAGCATCCTCTACGGACTAGGAGAAAAAGATTTACCGGTAGGTTTAAAATCTTATTTTCGTTAGCATTTCTCTAAACTATAGTAAACGAATCTGATGCTTTATAAAAATTCATATTTTGGTTAAGTATGACAGAATAGTGACACAATGGAGACTTATGAAACTATTGATTTCCCACAGTTCTCTTTCGTGTAACTATTTAAAGACGTAATTATCAAATCTAAGGTCTCTAGTATATTCAATGGTGTAGCTACAGTTGGGCACACACGTGCCCATGGGTACAGGGTGCCACAGTTACAGTGTCAGGCTGGGACATGAAGAGCCAACTGGGGAATGCAGTGATAGGGACCCATTGTTAAGGGTGTGGCCATCCTCAGAGGGGGTGTGGCCAACCTCTGCAGAGGATTGGCTAACCATTAGAGCACAGGTTCTCAAACTTAGTCCTCAGGACCCTACACGGTGCATGTTTTGCAGGTAACCCAGCAGGTGAACAGGTGTATTAATTACTCACTGACACATTGTAAAAGGTCCACAGGTGAAGCTAATTATTTCACTTGTGATTCTGTGAGGAGACATGCAAAACATGCACTGTGTGGGGTCCTGAGGACCGCGTTTGAGAACCTATGCATTAGAGTGTGCATGGCAAGGGCTCCTTAATAAATATACAGTATACATAGAAAATACAAAGTCCTATGCAGTATAAGTTAACATATGTATAATATATAACTCAAGTGCACAGTCTGGATCGTGATCCCTAGAGGAGGGGATGGGCTAGTCCGACCCTACCCAGTTACACGCATCCTGCACCCATTAGGGATCCACCATTTGCTGTTTCAGAGTCCTTGTGGTGCCTCCCCCATAATGGTCCTCTCAATAGCGCCATCTTTCCAGCTATGTATATGGAAAGATGACGCCGACACAGCAAACAGCAAAGAATCTGGCATTGCACCAGATACTGTGCACTCTTCTGTGCCTGCACCATCTTGCCAAATACATTGCTGCGAGGTCCTCTTGGGGTAGGGGCTGTGTGCACAGACTCTATATGAGGACCGCCATGAGAACCTATCCAGGTATGAAGGGGGGCCTGGTGCATGGTGTAGCAGTTAAATAGTCCCTGAGCACAGACAGACTGCAGCTGGCATCCCTCACATGAAAAGGGGCATGGTCCTGCCTCACTGGGCTGCGTCCACTCATCACTGGTGTTTGACCACAGCTGATGAGGCATGTCGTGAGTCACAGGGTGATGCCTTACAGAACACTGTGTCTCTGCATGCTGGATGAGCAGAGCGCAAGGAGACAGAGCTGCTTAACCAGGCTTCCGGGTTGCTGTACAGGCCCATCAGGCAACTGGCTCTTCTGGCATTTGCCAAAAGTGTCAGAAAGCCAGTCCGGCATGCCCAGCGCTCTGTGAGCTTCTCTCTGTCTCCTGTGAATAGAAGCTGTGTGCATACAGGAACCTGAGCCTTCCCACGAAAATTGGGACAGTTGGGAGGCATGCTTGTGTGTGTGTATAAATATTAAATAATATGTGCAAGTTAGGGGCGTGGCCTGGAGGCTGATCTGAAAAGCAGCACACTCTGAGAGCTCCTCAGAGATCAAGGAGTTTAGCCCTCAAAACCCTCTCTCTGCTTGGGAAAACCCTTCCAAACTTGCTCCCCTTGATAGAGGGGACACTCGTCGGTGGTGGGGTAGCGCTGCGGAATCGGGGAGCCGGTTTACCGGCTCCTGCGGGTTGCGGCCTACCCTCCATTCAGAAGCCGGGACCTAAATTTTGAATCCTCCGGCGGCGGGCCGTACGGAGCCTCGTACCTGTCCCTGAAGTGCTCTCAAGTGCCCTGGCGTGGACCCCCTGGGAGCTGACATACGCTTCCCCATACTGACGAGGCGGGGGAGGCTGCGGAGGAACGAGGAGCTGGCCAAAGAGCGGACGCCGGGGATCCGATGCCTCGAGGGCGGCGGCCATTTTAGATTTCGGACCCGGAGACGGAGCCGCGGACTCGGGTCCTGCCGGCCTCCGCTACACTAGAGGTGAGCTGCTCCACCAACACTCTCCCCCCCCCATCATCACCTGCGCTTGACGCCTGGACACTCCGTGCTGAACGCCGGAGGGGGTCGCAGAGCCGCAGCACCACAGCACCTACATCAGCCTCTCTCTGGGGGTGAACCTCTGTCCCAGGCCTGCAGTTACTCAGCCGCCACCGGAGACATCACCATCGGCGCTAGGCACGGAGGCTCCTGTGACCCTCAGCCCTCCCTTCGCCTGGTGTGCTAGGTGGCCCTTGACCTGCGGATCTCACATGGTCACTGGGGAGCCCCATTCGACTGCCCTCACGGTGGCTGGCGTCTTCCTTCTCCCCTCCCTGCCATAAGGTACGACTGGGCTGAGGAGAGTGCCATCTTCTCGCCCCATAGGGGTCCTATATATGCTCTAACACCCCCCTAGTATAAAATTTTCATATAACCTGCTGAGGCTATTTGGCATTCCCCTTCTGTGCTGGACTTCTCTGTACTACAAGTTTACAAGTTTACAAGCCAGAGGGCGCCATCTTCTGGCCTCTCCCTACTATTGCGCCTGCTTTGCACCCCAGTCTCCTATGTCACTATCCAGCAGAGAAATGTGCTGCTGAAAGCCTGGGGGCACGACCCCGGGGGTCTTGTTCTTGTGAAATCTCAACGTCTACTTCGTGATGGATCACTAACTACCTATATTACTACTCAGCTATGCCCGATGACCTCTTTTAGCTCCGGGACTGTCATACACCATGCCTAAGTCCAAGTCCAAGAAAAATACATCTTCTGCGGAAATTTCCACCTTTATTTCTAAGATGAAGTCTAGTTCCACCAAATTACCGGCCGTCCCTGTTCCCGCCCAGGTTTCAGAATCTGAGGAAGACTCATCGTCCCCAGACCCCTCCATGAAAGAATGTATCTCCTCTATTCTGGCGGAGATGAAATCGCTGAAACAAGCTTTTCATTCGGAAATCCAGAATGCCATCTCAGGGCTCAAGGCGGAGATATCCGATCTCGGGGCCCGCACTAACGACGCTGAACAAAAAATTGATGAAGTCATTTCCTTCCAGCAGGAGCTGGAACGCTCAGTCCACGTTATGCAGGAGGATATCTACCTGCTCCAAGACCAGCAGGAAGACGCAGACAATCACGCACGACGTAATAACCTACGTATTAAATATATTCCGGAGTCGGTGGAACCGGCACAATTGGAAGATTTCCTCCTCAGATTTTTCCAACACCTCCTCCCGGACGTCCCACGTGAGCAGTTCCTCCTGGACAGGGCTCACCGGGCCTTGCGCCAAAAACCCCCGACTTCATCCCCTCCACGTGACGTAGTCATACGATGTCACTACTTCAAAATCAAGGAAAAAATTCTAACAGCGGCCCGGAACAGAGACTTGTGTATGTTTGACTCGCATAGGCTAATGGTGTTTCAGGACTTATCCCCTACCACTCTTAAGAGGCGCTTCGACCTGCGGGAGTTCACCCAAATCCTCAGGGAAAACCAAATCCGTTACAGATGGGGTTACCCCTTTGCCCTCATTGTGCAACTCGATGGGAAGAGACTGTTGGCATGTTCTAAGGAGGAGGCCCATCGGCTCCTTCTGAGACTTAACCTTTCTCCCCCGGAGTCCGATAAACCTGACGCCCCGCTGGAAGCTCCAGTTCTTCAACGCACTCCAGTCTCACCCCTCCCGCAGCGGGCGCCTCGACGTCTGTGGTTGACAGTCCCGGCAAAAACCTCCGTGAGACATGACACTTCATGAACATTTCTTCACAGCTGCACTGTCGGGTTATTATTTGTCATTCTCTACTGTTATGCATATTAGCTTAGAGGTTTACGGGTTCCTCTTTTCCACCGTGTTCATATAACTGAACATATGACAGTCCCGGAGAAAACCTCTACAAGCCATGACCCGCCGTGAAAGTTTCTGCACAGATGTACTGCTGGGTCACTATAGGGGTAAAATGTCACTGTTTTACAAACGAGTTTAGAGTTGTAAGAATCTCTTTCTGAGTTGAGATTGTTTATTTGCTTATTTACTTATATAATTTCAACGGTGGTCCACTGTGGCAGGTTGTTGCAACGACCCCTTCGGTCGCCCCCCCATAAGTTTAGTTGGTGGGCGTCCCGGTGGCCGAGACCGCGCCCCCCACCGAGCCTCCATAGTCAGTTTTGAGCATGAGGGAGTTCTCTTCTCCCTTAAATCCCCCATACGGGTGCTCAAACATACAGACCCGTACGCAGCGTACAATGGGTCGGTGGCTCGGTCAATTCTACTTGTTTATTTTACAGTATCTTAAAGGTCTTTTTGTGACTTTTGTGATTTTTCTTTTTTTTCTTCTTTCTCTTTTTCTTCCCCTTATCTTTCTTCCCCAACTTCCCGCTCTTTCTCTCCCCCTTGTTCCCCTCGTTTCCCAGGGAGACTACTTAAGGTTCAATAAGAACTCTTATGCTATACTTATACTTGTAACATTATGTCTGTTAACGTAATATCCTACAATGTGAAGGGCCTTAACAGTCCTCAAAAGAGGACCAAGTTATTTCTTTTTCTGAAACAGGTGAGGGGAGATCTGGTATTCCTCCAGGAGACGCATTTTAAAGGGATTTCCCACCCTGAACTATGTTCTAGACGCCACCCTGTTGCCATACACGCCTGTGATCGCACTCATAAGAAAAGAGGGGTCGCCATTCTGATTCCCGCCCATTTACATTTGGAATCAGACCGAATCATTAAGGATAAGCGCGGTAGGTTTCTTATTATAGTAGGTAAACTTAATAATGTCCCTATCACCATGGTTAATGTCTACGCTCCCAATATTAACCAGGCCTCGTTCTTTGCTTCCTTAGACTCCAAAATCGCCCAATGTAGGAAAGGTGACCTCTTAATAGCAGGAGACTTTAACACCATACTACATCATAGTCTGGATCGCTCCCATCCCCTCCCACGGTCACAGTCCCGTATCAGCACCCGCAACTCTAGAGCCCTACAGTCGCTGCTTAAAAATCACCTCCTGTTTGACTCCTGGAGGGTTGTTGATCCCCTAATTAAGGACTATACGTTCTATTCTCCAGTCCACAATCTATATACTAGAATTGATATGATTATGGTCGGAAGGGACCTAACATCCAGAATCCAGAACTGCTGTATTTATCCAATCACGTGGTCTGATCACGCCCCGATTTCTCTGACTCTGACCGGGCTAGCCCGCACTCCTTCCCCCCCCCCCCTGGTCGCTTAACGACGCCCTCCTCCAACAACCTGAAGTATTACAGCAAACCACTCAGGTATTAACTGACTACTTCAACGAGAACCAAACCCCCGGTATATCCGATACGACCCTGTGGGAGGCACACAAGGCGGTCCTCCGGGGCCACTTCATTCAGACTGCGGCCAGGATCACCAAGCAGCGCTCCCAAAAGATTCTAGAGTTATCTAACCAGCTCCACCAAATGGAGGAAGTGCATAAGTCCTCTCTAGACCCTGCGGATTTTGAGACGGTTCTTAAAATCAGAGGAGAACTTAACTCACTATTGTCTCATAAGACTGAAATGTGCCTTAGACGTCTTAACCAGATTTACTACGAAAAAGGGGATAAGGCGGATAAACTATTAGCCAGAAAGTTGAGGGCTAGGATTTCCTCCAAAAATATCTTATCCATCCGCACCAAACAAGGGGCTTTGACCCATGATCCTGACCGCATTCTGGGTGAATTCGAGGAATTTTACAAATTGCTGTACAACTCGGAATCTACCCCCCCCCCCTCATCACCGAGACTTGAAAAGGGAATTGATTCCCTCCTAGACAAATGTAACCTACCGTCACTGAATAGCGCGACAGTGTCCCAATTAGGCTCTGAGATTACTACTGAAGAAATAGAGAACGCACTAAAAACTCAGAAACCGGGCAAAGCCCCTGGACCCGATGGGATGTCAATTACTTATTATAAGAAATTTAAGGGATTGCTTCTACCCCACCTTTGCCGGCTCTTCAACGGGTTCCTAAGTGGTAACCCTCTATCACCCCGTACCTTAGAGGCACGAATAGTTTTAATACATAAAATTGGGAAAGATCCCAACTCCTGTGCCAGCTACCGCCCCATTTCCTTATTGAATAACGATATTAAGTTATTCGCCAAAATTATAGCCCTAAGATTAAACCCTGTCCTCCCGCGCCTAATACACGCTGACCAGGTGGGCTTCATCCCAGGCCGACAAGCCAGAGACAATACACGAAGAACTATTAATCTGGTTCATCTTATTAACAAATCTAAAATACCTTCTGTCCTTCTCTCACTAGATGCAGAGAAGGCTTTCGACAAAATACTATGGCCTTTCATGTTTGCCACTCTACGCAGATTTGGTCTGGGAGGAAGCCTACTTCAAGGCATTCAGGCACTTTATTCCAACCCCTCCGCTAGAGTTCGGGTCAACGGCAAAGACTCTCAACTCTTTCACATTAGCAACGGTACACGCCAGGGGTGTCCCTTGTCTCCACTAATTTTTGCTATGACGATCGAACCTCTGGCGTGTATGGTTAGGGCCAACCCCGATATCAAAGGCATACATGTTGGGGAAGAGGAATTTAAACTGTCATTATTCGCAGATGATGTCCTCCTGACTATCTCCTCCCCCAATATATCCATCCCTAATCTGTTTAAAACCCTCTCATTATACTCTCATTACTCTGGATATCGTATTAATTACTCCAAGTCGGAGGCCCTCCCACTACATCTTGATGAGAATACCAGATCTCTCCTTGCTGACAACTATAACTTCTCTTGGCGCTCCAAGAAAATCAAGTACCTTGGAGTGTACATCACAAACTCCTACGACTCTCTATACTCTGAGAACTTCCCTGCCCTTTTCAAATGTATAGAGTCTGACCTTAGAGCTTGGGACAAACAGATTATAGCCTGGTTTGGACGGATAGTTTCAATTAAAATGAACATCCTCCCGAGGATCTTATATCTGATCCAAACAATCCCCGTGAGCATCCCTGCTGAGGCCCTATGTCGTATTCAGAAATTATTTGTAAAATTTATATGGTCTGGTAAGCCCCCAAGAATTAGGACCTCCACTCTGATACGTGACCCGCTGGCGGGGGGTAGGGGATTGCCGGATATTCGTAAATATTATCATGCAACCCATCTGAGTCAGGCTCTGGCATGGTTCTCCACTGCCCCCCACCTGCCTTGGATCCGAATCGAGCTTCTGGCGGCCGGGGTCTCCTCTTTGGTTTCCCTCCTTTCACCGACCAAGCCACTGCGATCACTACAAACCTGTATCCCCTCGACAAAACTCACTTGCGCCTTGTGGCTCTCCTGCATTCGACACTATGGCCTATCCACTTTCCCATCTCCTATCACGCCCATATGGGATAACAGGGACTTCCCTCCAGGCTCCACTTTGCAATCTCACTCGTGGCTTCATCTGAATCCACGCCCGGGTATAGTATTTGATTTCATAGAGGGCTCCTCATGGCGTTCTTTACAATCTTTAAGTGACAGATACGATATCCCCCAACCCGTGTTTTACGAATATTTACAGCTCCGCTCCTTTTTAAGTTCCCTTCCCAAATCCCAGGTTATCCACCAACTCACCCCCTTGGAACGTCTATGTATTTACTCTCCTATGCGGCAGGGTATTATCTCTATACTCTACGGACTATTACGTTCCCTGAAGGCAACAAGCACCCTCCTCCATGAGCAGAGGTGGGAACGGGACCTAGGCCCTCCACCTGATGAAGACGCATGGGAAACCATTAGACAAAAGGTTGCCCAATCATCAATTTCCTCCCTTGTGAAGGAAAACTCTTATAAAGTCTACACTAGATGGTATCGGGTCCCAGCAACACTGCATAAAATTTTTCCCGGGTCCTCCCCATTGTGCTGGCGTGGATGTGGCCAGATCGGAGACTTTAAACACATCTGGTGGTCATGTCCCAAAATGCATGCGTTCTGGTCTCGGGTGGAGGCTCTCTTAGGTTCTGTCTTCTGTTCAAGGATAACTCTGGACCCCTGGTCAGCTTTGCTGAGCCTACCTTTACCCAACCTAGACAACCAAGCTAATAGCTTGGTTCTTCAAATCTTACATGCAGCCCGCTGTGTAGTAGCAAAACATTGGAAAAATACCAATACTCCCTCTAGAAGCATGCTAATTGCTAAAATTTGGCATATTTCCACGATGGAGAAAATCACAGCCTCCTTACATGACAGGTCGGACAAATTTAGGAGGATATGGGAACCATGGTTCGCCTATAATACGCCCCACGCTACCGGGATTGGATGAGATACGTCACACTGTGAGGCAGCTCTCTACACCACATAGGTCCCAATTAACTTAAGAGGTGTAATACAGACCCTGGTTGTACAGATGGTATGATTGATAGCTGGGAAATATTACTCTCCTATCACATGTACTCACTTAGTCCGCCTCTCTGACGAACCACCACTCTCCCACCCACCCCCTCCCTCTCCTTTCTCGCCCACACTCTTTTTCACTCTTTTTCTCTCTCCTCTTATCAGAACCTTTCTTATTATTTTCTTTATATGATTGTTTGATGTTTAAACATAAAAAATTGTGATGGTCGAGTCATGCATACATTGGGTATTGTCACAATATGCCTTTGTCTCTGTAATATTCGGTTACTCCCTAGGGGATAACTTGTATGTGATTAAGCATTTACTTGGAGCTATCATCTCCTGTTTGTTCTGTACTTGCATGCTCGACTTTTCTTTAATAAAAATATTAATTAAAAAAAAAAAAAAATAATATGTGCAAGTTAAATTAAAAAAATTAGAATATCGTGCAAAAGATAATTTATTTCCGTAATTCAACTTAAAAGGTAAAACTAATATATTATATAGACTCATTACATGCAAAGTGAGATATTTCAAGCCTTTATTTGCAAATAATTTGATGACTGTGGTTTACAGTTTAAGAAAACCCAAAATCCAAAATCTCAGAAAATTAGAATATTACATAAAATCAATAAAAAAGGATTTTAAATACAGAAATGTCGGCCCTCTGAAAAGTGTAATCATGCATATGTACTCAGTACTTAGTTTGGGCCCCTTTTGCATGAATTACTGCCTCAATGCGGCGTGGCATGGATTGTATCAGCCTGTGTCACTGCTGAGGTGTTATGGAAGACCAGGATGCTTCAATAGCGGCCTTCAGCTCTTCTGTATTGTTCAGTCTCATGTCTTTCATCTTTCTCTTGGCAATGCCCCATAGATTCTCTTTTTTCTTTAGCCCAGGTAAGACGCTTCTGACTTTATTGTTCAGGAGCGGCTTGACAAGAGGAATACGACATTTGAAGCCCATGCCGAGGATCTGTCTGTGTGTGGTGGCTCTTGATACACTAACTCCAGCCTCAGTACACTCCTTGTGAAGCTCCCCCACACTTTTGAATGGCCTTTTCCTGACAAGAAAAAAAGAACTGGTCTGTTGCTTAGTGGTCCAAAGTCCTTTTTTCTGATGAGAGCAAATTTTGCATTTAATTTGGAAACCAAGGTCTCAGAGTATGAAGAAAGGAAGAATGGAGAGGCACGCAATCCAAGATGCTTGAAGTCCAGTGTGAAGTTTCCACAGTCTGTGTTGATTTGGGGAGCCATGTCATCTGCTGGTGTTGATCCACTGTGCTTTATTAAGTCCAGAGTCCATGCAGCCGTCTACCAGGACATTTTAGAGCACTTCATGCTTCCTTCAGCAGACAAGCTTTATGGAGATGCTGACTGACTTCATTTTCCAGCAGGACTTGGCACCTGCCCACACTGCCAAAAGTACCAAAACCTGGTTCAATGACTGTGGGATTACAGTGCTGGATTGGCCAGCAAACTTGCCTTACCTGAATCCCATAGAGAATCTATGGGGTATGAGAGACATGAGACCAAACAATGCAGAAGAGCTGAAGGCCGCTATTGAAGCATCCTGGTCTTCCATAACACCTCAGTAGTGCCTCAGGCTGATAGAATCCATGCCACGCAGCATTGAGGCAGTAATTCATGTAAAAGTGTCCCAAACCAAGTACTGAGTACATATGCATGATTATACTTTTCAGAGAACCGATATTTCTGTATTTAAAATTATTTTTTTGATTGATTTTATGTAATATTCTAATTTTCTGAGATCTTGGATTTGGGGTTATCTTAACTGTAAGCCACAATCATCAAAATTCTAACAAATAAAGGCTTGAAATATCTCACTTTGCATGTAATGACTCTATATAATATATTAGTTTCACCTTAAGTTGAGTTACTGAAATAAATGAACTTTTGCACAATGGGGGTAATTCCAAGTTGATCGCAGCAGGAATTTTGTTAGCAGTTGGGCAAAACCATGTGCACTGCAGGGGAGGCAGATATAACATGTGCAGAAAGAGTTAGATTTGGGTGGGTTATTTTGTTTCTGTGCAGGGTAAATACTGGCTGCTTTATTTTACACTGCAAATTAGATTGCAGATTGAACACACCCCACCCACATCTAACTCTCTCTGCACATGTTATATCTGCCTCCCCTGCAGTGCACATGGTTTTGCCCAACAGCTAACAAAATTCCTGCTGCGATCAACTTGGAATTACCCCCAATATTATAATTTTCTGAGTTTCACCTGTATATGTATATATATATATATATATATATATATATATACACTGCTCAAAAAAATAAAGGGAACACTAAAGTAACACATCATAGATCTGAATGAATGAGATATTCTTATGAAATACTTTGTTCTTTACATAGTTGAATGTGCTGACAACAAAATCACACAAAAATTATCAATGGAAATCAAATTTATTAACCCATGGAGGTCTGGATTTGGAGTCACACTCAAAATTAAAGTGGAAAAACACACTACAGGCTGTTCCAACTTTGATGTAATGTCCTTAAAACAAGTTAAAATGAGGCTCAGTAGTGTGTGTGGCCTCCACGTGCCTCCATGACCTCCCTACAATGCCTGGGCATGCTCCTGATGAGGTGGCAGAAGGTCTCCTGAGGGATCTCCTCCCAGACCTAGACTAAAGCATCCGGCAACTCTTGGACAGTCTGTGGTGCAACGTGGAGTTGGTGGATGGAGCGAGACATGATGTCCCAGATGTGCTCAATTGGATTCAGGTCTGGGGAATGGGCGGGCCAGTCCATAGCATCAATGCCTTCGTCTTGCAGGAACTGCTGACACACTCCAGCCACATGGGGTCTAGCATTGTCTTGCATTAGGAGGAACCCAGGGCCAACCGCACCAGCATATGGTCTCACAAGGGGTCTGAGGATCTCATCTCGGTACATAATGGCAGTCAGGCTACCTCTGGTGAGCACATGGAGGGCTGTGCAGCCCCCCAAAGAAATGCCACCCCACACCATTACTGACCCACTGCCAAACCGGTCATGCTGGAGGATGTTGCAGGCAGCAGAACGTTCTCCTTGGCGTCTCCAGACTCTGTCACGTCTGTCACATGTGCTCAGTGAGAACCTGCTTTCATCTGTGAAGAGCACAGGGCACCAGTGGCGAAGTTGCCAATCTTGGTGTTCTCTGGCAAATACCAAACGTCCTGCACGGTGTTGGGCTGTTAGCACAACCCCCACCTGTGGACGTCGGGCCCTCAAACCACCCTCATGGAGTCTGTTTCTGATCGTTTGAGTAGACACATGCACATTTGTGGCTTGCTGGAGGTCATTTTGCAGGGATCTGGCAGTGCTCCTCCTGTTCCTCCTTGCACAAAGGCGGAGGTAGCGGTCCTGCTGCTGGGTTGTTGCCCTCCTACGGCCTCCTCCACGTCTCCTGATGTACTGTCCTGTCTCCTGTTAGCGCCTCCATGCTCTGGACACTACGCTGACAGACACAGCAAACCTTCTTGCCACAGCTCGCATTGATGTGCCATCCTGGACGAGCTGCACTACCTGAGCCACTTGTGTGGGTTGTAGACTCCGTCTCATGCTACCACTAGAGTGAAAGCACCGCCAGCTTTTAAAAGTGACCAAAACATCAGCCAGAAAGCATAGGAGCTGAGAAGTGGTCTGTGGTCACCACCTGCAGAACAACTCCTTTATTGGGGGTGTCTTGCTAATTGCCTATAATTCCCACATGTTGTCTATTCCATTTGCACAACAGCATGTGAAATTGATTGTCAATCAGTGTTGCTTCCTAAGTGGACAGTTTGATTTCACAGAAGTGTGATTGACTTGGAGTTACATTGTGTTGTTTAAGTGTTCCCTTTATTTTTTTGAGCAGTGTATATAAATGCCAAAGAGACACAGGGGTTCATTCAGACCTGATAGCATGCTAGCTTTTTTGCTGCGCTGCGATCAGGTCAGAACTGCGCTTGCGTGTGCACCGCAATGCGCAGGTGCGTCGCACAGGTACAAAGCGGATCATTGCTGTGCAATGGATTTTACGAAGAATCCGTTCGCACAGCCGAACACAAGGAGATTGACAGGAAGAAGATGTTTGTAGGTGTCAACTGACCGTTTTCAGGGAGTGGTTGGAAAAACGCAGACGTGTCCAAGCATAAGCAGAGCGGGTGTCTGACGTCAATTCCGGCCCCGGACAGGCTGAAGTGATCGCAGCAGCTGAGTAAGTTCTGGGCAACTCAGAAACTGCACAAAGTTTTCTTGTACCGCTGGGCTGCACATGTCAGGGCCATAACTAGGTGTGTGCGAGAGGGGCCTCTCACACAGCGTAGAGCCCTGGGGAGCGCACTGTCACGGCCCTGTTTAACACTGTACGGAGCATCAGAGCTCCGTACAGCTCCATTGCCCAGCCGCAGCCCGCCCCAGCACAGCAAGCAGCCTCAGCTCCACTGTAGGGACTCCGTACAGTGGAGTTGAGGCGGCTTGCGGCTGGGGCATGTTGGCGGGTCCTCCCCGCTCCCATACTCCGTACTATAGAGCACGGGAGCAGGGAGGACCCGCCAACATGCCCCAGCTGCCTCAGCTCAGAGCAGGATTAAGGGGGGGGGGGCCCTGGGGGTATGCATCCCGGGCCCCCTTTTTTAAAAGGGCCCCCCTGCAGCCCCGCCACCTACCACAGATCGGATCTTTGATCCGATCTGTGGTGCTGTGCTCCCGGCAGCGGCTCCCCACTGCACTGCAAGATGCTTGTGCGGCCGCTCCACAAGCAGGGCAGGCAGCTGGGCAATGGCTGTCCCGGCTCTCCTGGCTCCCATCTGCAACTACAAAACACCGGCGCAGCGCTGCACGCCAGTGACGCCACGAGGGAGCTGAGCTACAGGCAGGGTAGCTGAGCGATGGCTCAGCTGCCCAATCATCTGTGAAGGCTGCAGGGAACAAGGAGGAGTCGGACGGCCTCTGGAGCTCTGGAGTGAGGGGTTGTGGTGTGGAGCCAGCACCCAGTGGAGTGTGCTGCTTGAAGCTAGTGGTTAAGAGAGAGGAACTTTTGCTCTCCTATGTGTGATAGCAGCCTGCCAGCAAAGTAAAAACAAGTAAGGCTGGCTGTACTTAAAGTCTAGGTTATGATATAGATAATATATATATATATATACAGGCCCGGCGACAGGGGGGGTCAAAGGGGACACCCGTCCCGGGCCCCGTCATTGTGAGGGGCCCCAAGGTCCAGCGGTGGCAGCATATCATAATAAATGTACATAATTCTATAACTCGCGGCACCGCACCAGCCGCGTGCGGCCCGCTGTGTGGTTGAGTTGTTGTTTTTTGCGGCAGCACCCCCCCATCCCCCCAAGCCGTGTGGTCACCCCCTCAGTGCACAGCCCCAGCCAGGTCAGCTGTCAGCCTGAGCCAGCCAGTCCCCGGCCGTGCTGTATGCTGTGCAGTGCACTGACGTTGCACCAGTCACACACGATGACGCCCGTCCGGACCGCCCCTCCTCTTCGAGTCCTCACTGCACGCCTCCGTGTCTCTGCTGTGTGAGCTGTAAGGAGCCGGAGCGCCAAGCAGGAGTGGCCCAGGACAGTACTGCGGGATTCTGAGCCTGGTCAATTAGCGGCGCCGGCGGCTGTGTGTTGCTGCTGGTAAGGCTCTCCAACTCCAGAATGTTTAGGGATTTGGGTTTGGTTTGGGGCTTTGGGATTGGTTTGGGTTGGGCTGTGGGCAGGCAGGCACATTATGCATGCAGCATTCTGCACATATAGATGCATCTGCATGCATGCATGTCAGATGAGATCAGAGCAGAATGTCTGTGTGGTGGTGACTGGTCTTTCAGGCTCATCTGCTGCTCAGCACAGACAGTACAAAATGCCTGGCCATTGTGTGTCTGGGAATCTTAATTTTGGAAAGAGATGATCCCAATATATCAGTATTGTATTAGGCAGGCGGGGTTGGGATCGGGTGACCGGCGGTCGGGATCCCGGTGGTCAGCATACTGACGCCGGGATACCCACAAGTGGGAATATGGCTGGGCCCCCTGCCGGCATTCTGGCGTCCGGGATCCCGGCGTCGGTATGCTGACCACCAGGATCCCGGCTGCCGGGATCATAACTACATCCCAGGGAGGTGCATGTGACGGTCGTGGGGAAGAACATAGTGCAGACAATGTTTTTAGGGCCGGGTGGGGGGGCCCGCAGAGATATTACTGTACCGGGCCCCAAGATTTCTGTTGCCGGCCCTGTATATATATATATATATATACACACTGTGTGTACATATATATATTTATATATGTATATATACACAGAGTAAAAACCACAGCACTCACCGCACCAGAAGCGGGGCACAGCTATGCACTTACCACTCACAGGGTGGGGTGCATGTAACACTGCACTCTCCACCACAGAAGCGGGGTACACAGCTGTACTTACCACTCACAGGGCGGGGTGCATGAAGCCCATGACCACATCGCTCTAATAAATACAGAGAACCCAGCACTCACCAAAGTAAACTCACTTATCCTCAACAATTCAATAAATAAATGATGGGGGTTTAGTTGGTGGATTGGCCAATGCACGGAAGCCTGTATACCGATTCAAGGTACCCCACCTTCATACAGGTCCTACACTATCACAGAGTCTTAAAACCTGACTACCACACTGCTGCATCATCTGCCTGCTAGATGTAATGTGTACCTGCCACAGACTTTATGGCTTTTAAAGGCAACCTCACCGCTGACCACAAAGTTCCCACCATTGGTTACAATGGAGCGCATAGGCGCTACATTGTAACACTGCCGGGTGCTGCCTGTCATACAGTACAGGAGCACACAGCCAATCAGGAGGGTGCCACAATGTGGCGCTCCCTGATTGGCTGATGAAACCCTCTTAGACATAAGTCAGAGGGGGTTACTGGCATTCGGGGAAAGGGGTCCCATGTGAAAACATGGGGCCCCTTTCAGTGCGAGGTCAGGTATCCGTTTTTTTTTTTTTGCCAAGTACCTGGATTACAAATGGATTACAAGAAGAGCCTTCTACACTGGATTTTGTGAGTATAATTTTTTCAACAGGTACACCATGGATTCTACATGGAGAAGAGGACCGACCCTCGTGTGAACATAGGTAAGTATGTGTATATGGAGGTGTGGATGTATGCATTAAAGTTTTACTTTCAAGGTGTGTGTCTTATGTTTTTATTGGGGTATTTTTTTAGTAGTAGTACTACAGGTACCAGCGGGCCCGGTTTTCCACCGCATGCTGGTACTTGTGGTTCTCCAAGTACCAGCTTGCGGGGGAGGCTTGCTGGGACTTGTAGTACTGCTACTAAAAACAATATTCATTTTTTGACAACAAGGCTATCAGCATCCCATCCGCAGCCCTTGGATGGGGGGGACAGCCTCGGGCTTCACCCCTGGTCCATGGGTGGCTGGAGGGGGGGGGGACCCCTTGATTGAAGGGGTCCCCACTCCTCCAGGGTACCCCGGCCAGGAGTGACTAGTTGGTTATGTAATGCCAGGGCCGCCGGGACCTATATAAAAGTGTCCCCCGGCTGTGACATTATGTATCTGGCTAGTGGAGCCCGGTGCTGGTTTCAGAAATACGGTGGACCCCTACGCTTTTTGTCCCCCGTATTTTTGGAACCAGGACCAGGCGCAGAGCCCGGTGCTGGTTGCTTAAATATGGGGGAACCTCTGACATTTTTTCCCCCATATTTTTTCAACCAGGACCGGCTCAAAGAGCCCGAGGCTGGTTTTGCTTAGGAGGGGGGACCCCACGCATTTAAAAAAAAAAAAAAAACACTTTCCCATCCCCTTCCCACTGATAAACATGCACGGATCTCATGGCCTAGCCAAACACGGGATAAAAAAGCAGGTCTGTTTTTTTTTTAGCATTTTTTCACGAATTGTATTTCAGCACGGCAGTGTTTGTGATTTGCACTTTTTAGTAAATTACCGATTTCTACCAAATTGCAGGCGTATTTGACCGATGGTGTATTGATTCGTAATTTTTTCCTAGGACTTCCAAAATATTACGATTTACGAATGCCCTCATCACTGCCGAGATTTTTGCTTAGTAAATTCCCGACATGACACTTTGAAGAAAAAACGGCATCTCGGTCAAAATCGGGACCTTAGTAAATATACCCCAATGTCTGCCGTAATGTGTAATAAGAGGACGATGTCTGCCGTAATGTGTAATAAGAGGACGATGTCTGCCGTAATGTGTAAAAAGGGGGACGCTATCTGCCGTAATGTGTAAAAGGGGCTCTACCTGGTGTAGTGGCGCTACTGTGCGGTGTAATTTGAATAATGGAGACTACTGTGCACCGTAGTATGAATTGGTATTATTTTGTGGCCACACCCTTTCCCCATGAAGCCACGGCCCTAATTATTTTGCGCGCGCCGCAGGCGCGCTCTGCCCATGTTTTACATAAGGTGGGGGAGGGGGGGTGCCAATGCCGTTTCTTGCACACAGCACTAAAATGCCTAGTTACGGCACTGGCACATGTGATCTCACACTTGCAAAGCAAAAATACTCCCACTATGGGCGGCGACTATCTGCTCGCAGAAGTGCAAAAAACCCGTAGCGAGCGATCAGGTCTGAATTAGGCCCACAACAGTCTGAATACAAGTTTCCTTTAACTTCTGCACTTTGAGTCTCAAGTGCCCTTTATTAATACTCTCTTTGGCAGGATGGCAACTTGCCAGCTGAAATGTGTATTGTGGTTTTCATCAACCCACAGTCAGATTTCTTATTAAGTCACAGTTGAGGAAACACAAGTCAAAGATCAAATTTAAGCTCATCATTTGTAATTTGATCATCAGTTGTTGAAACATGCAACTCAGCAACATTCTTCTCAGGTACAAATCTGCATTATAGTTTTGCTGCCAAATTCTGGTACATTACATTCACAGGGGGGGGCAGCTCACCGACAGCGGGACTCCGGTCTCTCTGATCGGTAGTGGCTAGATCCTTGACCGTCCGTCAGCCACGCCACAGCTATACCTCCACCTTCTGGACTTGGAAGATGATGATGTCATCATCTCGTGAGTCTTTCTATGAGCAGGCTCTGGGTACTCACTGAGGGGGAGGGTGGCTCTGTCGTACATGGACAGTCCCAGAGACCCCCTCCCATATCCCCCCTCCTACCAGGAAGTAAACAGCCGGGCAGCGGCAAACTAGTAAAATAAAATAAATAAACTAAAACGGTGCAGTGGGATTGCATGCTGGGCCTTGGGGCCCGCCAAGCGGCCGGGCCCCATAGCAACTGCATCCCCTGCACCCTCTTTAGTTACACCACTGCCAGGTAGAATTCTTTTTGGTTGCTTTTATTAAGTGTCTAATCAGGTGCATAGCTAGGACTTTGGTTGCCCCACAGCAACATTTTGAAGGGGTCCCTGTTCCAGTGCTTCCAGAGAGACACATCTCCATAGCTGTTGTTACTTTTAGTGCCCTAGTTTATTTTCTGAACCACATTATGTCACCGTGTAGAGCTGACAGTACACGTTATGCAACACAGTACCCCCCAGTTCACATTATGACTTAGAGCATGGGTCTTCAACCTGTGGCCCGCCAGCTGCTGTGGAACTACACATCCCAGCATGCCTTGCCTCAGTTTTAGCATACCTTAATAGCAAAACTGTGGCAGGGCATGCTGGGATGTGTAGTTTCACAGCAGCTGGAGGGCCACAGGTTGAAGACCCATGACTTAGAGTCTCCAGATCATATTATGCCACATTACAGTGCCACCCTCCACACACACTATAGTGCCTCTACTTCATACTGTGCCACATTACAGTGCCCCCAGATCATTTTATGCCACACCATAGTGTCTCTACTTCATATTGTGCCACATTACAGTGCCACCCCCCACATACTATAGTGCCTCCACTTTGTACTGTGCCATATTACAGTGCCCCCAGTTCATATTATGCCACACCATAGTGCCTCTACTTCATATTGTGCCACATTACAGTGCCACCCCCCACACACTATAGTGCCTCCACTTTGTACTGTGCCATATTACAGTGCCCCCAGTTCATATTATGCCACACCATAGTGCCTCTACTTCGTACTGTGCCACATTACAGTGTCCCCAGTTCATTTTATGCCACACTATAGTGCCTCCACTGCATATTGTGCCACATTACAGTGCCACCCCACACACTATAGTGCCTCCACTTTGTACTGTGCCATATTACAGTGCCCCAGTTCATATTATGCCACACTATAGTGCCTCCACTTTATATTGTACCACATTACAGTGACCCCAGTCATACTATGCCACACTATAGTGCCTCTACTTCCTATTGTACGACATTACAGTGACCCCAGTCATACTATGCCACACTATAGTGCCTCTACTTCCTACTGTACCACATTACAGTGACCCCAGTCATATTATGCCACACTATAGTGCCTCTACTTCCTATTGTACCACATTACAGTGACCCCAGTCATACTATGCCACACTATAGTGCCTCTACTTCATATTGTACCACATTACAGTGACCCCAGTCATACTATGCCACACTATAGTGCCTCTTCTTCATATTGTACCACATTACAGTGACCCCAGTCATACTATGCCACACTATAGTGCCTCTACTTCATATTGTACCACATTACAGTGACCCCAGTCATACTATGCCACACTATAGTGCCTCTACTTCATATTGTACCACATTACAGTGACCCCAGTCATACTATGCCACACTATAGTGCCTCTACTTCCTATTGTACCACATTACAGTGACCCCAGTCATACTATGCCACACTATAGTGCCTCTACTTCATATTGTACCACATTACAGTGACCCCAGTCATACTATGCCACACTATAGTGCCTCTTCTTCATATTGTACCACATTACAGTGACCCCAGTCATACTATGCCACACTATAGTGCCTCTACTTCATATTGTACCACATTACAGTGACCCCAGTCATACTATGCCACACTATAGTGCCTCTACTTCATATTGTACCACATTACAGTGACCCCAGTCATACTATGCCACACTATAGTGCCTCTACTTCATATTGTACCACATTACAGTGACCCCAGTCATACTATGCCACACTATAGTGCCTCTACTTCATATTGTACCACATTACAGTGACCCCAGTCATACTATGCCACACTATAGTGCCTCTACTTCATATTGTACCACATTACAGTGACCCCAGTCATACTATGCCACACTATAGTGCCTCTACTTCATATTGTACCACATTACAGTGACCCCAGTCATACTATGCCACACTATAGTGCCTCTACTTCCTACTGTACCACATTACAGTGACCCCAGTCATACTATGCCACACTATAGTGCCTCTACTTCCTATTGTACCACATTACAGTGACCCCAGTTCATATTATGTAAAATTCAAATGCTCTCCAGTTAATTTTATACCACATTACAATGAGTAGGCCCAGGGGATTAGCTAGATATAGTGTACGTAGGCTACTAGCCAAAAGCTTGTAAGGGCGCTTATGTACCACCCATTGATGAAAAATGTATATAACGCATGTAACTATGACAGAAAAGGTGGGCCCCTCTCAGCTCTGGGCCCTATAGCAGCTGCACTACCTGCACGGGATGCGGCCAAGATGCCGGAATGCCGACGTTGGAATTCCAACACCCATTAGAATGCTGACGCCGGAATCCCAGCTAGATCAGGAGACCAATACCGGAATCCCAACAGCTGGCATCCCAAACGTGAGTATAGGGGATTTTGCGGTCAGGTTAGGCGCCACCTGGGGGGGGGTGAGTAACTTACCAAACCCTATAAAAAAAACTAAGGGGTCTATTTACTAATCCTTGGATGAAGATAAAGTCGCAGGAGATAAAGTACCAGCCAATCATCTCCTAACTGTCATGTCACAGGCTGTGTTTGAAAAACGACAGTGAGGAGCCGATTGGCTGGTACTTTATCCCCAGCGACTTTATCTCCATCAAGGCTTAGTAAATAGACCCCTAAATTAGAAAAATCTCCATAAAGAAATAAATCATTCCTTTTTATTTCCGTTTACAATTAAATGCTTTGCATGTGGTGATATTGAAAAAAATATAATCTCTCCTAATGCAACGCTCTTTTCCCAGAAGTACATTAAATGGAATTGCAATTTATTTTTGTTGCCTAGATACAAAAAAGATTTGCATATAATGCATTTAAATGGTGTGCCTTACCTACAATGTACCTGATTGTTGCTACGACAACATTACTGGATTAGTGAGAGGATGACAAAGCAGTCAGCACCATTAACCCACATTACAGCTGTGTTTATAGGACCCTATTCAGTATGGATCGCAAATTCTGCTAAAAAGCAGAATTTGCAATCCGTTCTTTCACGTGCTGGGGGATGTCCATCGCAGGGCAAGACCGCCCAGCATGCTACACGCTGCTCACCAACTGCGACCGTGCTCTAATTGCGATCACGCCGCAATTAGAGCGGGGTCGCAGAAAATAGGATTTTAATTACCTACCGGTAAATCCTTTTCTCGTAGTCCATAAGGGATATTGGGGGAGACTTAGTACAATGGGGTATAGACGGGGTCCAAAGGAGCCAGTGCACTTTAAATTTTCTTCACTGGGTGTGCTGGTTCCTCCCCTTCTAAGCCACCTCCCACAGGCAGTTATAGGTAAACATGCCTGAAGGAGAAAGGACATATATGACAAGAGGAAATATGACAACAAAGAGTGGTGAGATTTAAATACCAGCACACCACTAACATAAAACAGCCAGCAACAGCTGGTAACAACAACAGCAACAGCTGAACAGGTAACCACAGAAAAGAGAACCAGCAGAAAAGTCTCCGCACCGAGGTGGGCGCTCAAAATCCCTTAAGGACTACGAGAAAAGGATTTACTGGTAGGTAATTAAAATCCTATCTTCTCTAGCATCCATAAGGGATATTGGGGGAGACTTAGGTGGTCATTCTGAGTTGATCGCTAGCTGCATTCGTTCGCTGTGCAGCGATGAGGCAAAAAAAATGTCACTTCTGTGCATGCGTATGCGGCGCAATGAGCACGCGCGACGTACTATTAAAACAAACTATGTAGTTTCACACAAGGTCTAGCGAAGCATTTGAGTCGCACTGCTAGCCGTTTTCAGGGAGTGTTTGAAAAAAACACAGGCGTGCCAGGAAAAACGCAGGCGTGGCTTCGCAAACGCAGGGCGTATTTGTGAAGTCAAAACAGGAACTGAACAGTCTGAAGTCATCGCAAGTGCCGAGTAAGTATTGAGCTACTCTAAAACTGCACAAAAAAACTTTGCCGCCGCTCTGCGATCCTTTCGTTTACACTTCTGCTAAGCTAAAATACACTCCCAGTGGGAGGCGGCATAGCGTTTGCACGGCTGCTAAAAACTGCTAGCGTGTGAACAACTCGGAATGACCACCTTAGTATGATGGGGATGTCCCAAAGCTTCCAGAACGGCCGGGAACGTGCAGTGACTGCTGCAGCACCGCCTGACCAAACTGGGTATCCTCTTTGGCCAGGGTATCAAATTTGTAGAACTTGACGAAAGTGTTCTGCCCTGACCAGGTAGCAGCTCGGCATAGTTGCAAAGCCGAGACTCCATGGGAGGCCGCCCAGGAAGACCCCACCGATCTTGTAGAGTGGGCCTTCAGAGACTTAGGAACATGTAAGGCTGCCGACACATAGGCCCGTTGGATAGTAAGCTTAATACAATGAGCAATGGACTGCTTCAAAGCATGACAACCTTTTTCTGCGCATCATAGAGCACGACAAGGAATCCGTCTTTCTGAGCATAGGTGTTCGCTTGATATAGATTTTCAAGGCTCGCACTGCATCCAATGCCTCCGGAGGAGCAGTAGAACCAGAACCCGATGGAACCGCAATAGGTTGATTCAGGTGAAACGCGGAGACAACCTTTGGCAGGAACTGCTGCCTAGTCCAGAGCTCCGCCCTGTCCTCGTAAAAGACCAAGCATGGACTTTTACACGATAAGGCCCCCAATTCTGATACACGTCGAGCAGAAGCCAGGGTCAGTAACATCACCGTCTTCCACGTGAGGTACTTGTCCTCTACGGTCAGCAGAGGTTCAAACCAAGAGGACTGTAGAAATCCCAACACAACATTCAAATCCCAGGGTGCCATGGGCGGCACAAAAGGAGGTTGTATGTGGAGTACCCCTTGCAAGAAGGCCAGCTTGAATAGGTCATCTAACTGTAGAATCAGGGAAAGTGACATTGGGCTTGTTTTGTGTAAAGAAAAACGACTGTTGTGATGCAGTGTCCTCTAGAGGGAGCTTTAACACGTCCCTTATAGCCAGAATTAGGGGTTCAATACCCTGAGCAGAATCAGGATCCCCATTAATGGGATCCAGGTCATCCCCATCATCTTGTATATCATCATCTGTATCAGAGAGTAGAGTAGGTAACCCACGTTTCTGTAGACCGGCATGAGAGGGGGGTGGGGGTGGGGGTGGGGGGTTGCTGTGTTGCATCTGTCTTATCAGCAAAATATGCAACAGCTTGTTGTAATAGCCAGACTTGTCTACTCTCCCGCATTCAGCGGTAGGCTCCCGTTTTTTTCCCTGAGCTTCCCTTTGCTTCGCAAACCTTGCTAAGACTCCCGGTTTTTATGAGTCCCTGTGAGAATCTAGACTGCGCATGCGCGAATCCAGAAATCCCGGGGGCGGGACCTGCACGGGAGAAGTCTGTTCCGTCATTGTGGGTAGCTGAGACTGTCTGAGCGGAGGCTCTTCACTGCAGCTGTCATCAGGGACAGAAGCTGCAGCTGCAGGCAGAGACAGGATCCGTGTGAGGGCTAAAGGGGGGCGGGGTTAGCAATGCATGGAGACGCTGTGCTCTCCCTGCTCAGCAACGATCAGCTACCTGTTGTAGAAAGCTGTCTCAAGACCATTCAGTGCCGATCTCCCTACCTTCCCCCCTCAGAGACAGGGTACAGCAGCGGCAGCCATCCCACAGCCGAGGCCCTGCCCCCTCTTCCCCTCAGAGACTTTCAATTCTTTTTTTACCTGATACAGCAGCGGCACCATCTGGAAGTCAGGGCCCCGCCCCTCTCACAGGCTCCCCCCCCCTCCACCACCAACTATGAGGATCCAGCACAGAGCTCTTACAGGTAAGAGCTCAGTGTACAGGGGCCTGGCTGGCAACTCTCAACCTGGGGGGCAGACTCAAGCAAGAGGCCCAGCTTTTTACAGGGAATCTGCAGTCAAGTGACACTGGAACACTTAAATTGCACTGGGCTGGGGGGCAGATGGCACCCTGCCCCCCTGCCCAACCAGCCCCTGTCAATGTAGTCACCATTTTCACAGTGAAGCCACCAATATGATGAGTCTAGTAAACAGCATATTGGCAGTGTATGGGCTCAGTATTTTGCTATTAAAATGACATTATGTGTTAGGTCTGAAATTCCACTACCCCCTCTCAGGATGCGGGCATTTGGACTCCCGTTGCTGGAATCCGGACACACAGGCAGAACACCGAAGCCAGAATGCCAACATCAGACAAAATGCAGACGCCGGAATCCCGACAACCGCATCCCGAACATAAGTGTGGGCACTGTTAGTGATAGATTGCAGGGGAGGATGGGGTTTAGGTTTAGGCGGGTGTGGCTCATCAAATCGACAGTATCTAGGTCGACAATGTTTAGGTCGACCACTATAGGTCGACAGTCACTAGGTCGACATGGATGGAAGGTCAACAGGGTTTCTAGGTCGACATGTGCTAGGTCGACAGGTCTAAAGGTCGACATGAGGATTTTTTTTTTTGGGTGTCGTTTTCTTCGTAGAGTGACCGGGTTCCCAAATTAGTGCACCGCGTCCCCTCGCATGGCTCACTTCGCTCGCCATGCTCGGCACAGATTACCGTTACAATCGTAGTCCACGTGGATGGTTAAGTATGAAAAAATTCAAAAAAAGAGAAAAAATGTGAAAAACTCATGTCGACCTTTAGACCTGTCAACCTAGCACATGTCGACCTAGAAACCCTGTCGACCTTCCATCCATGTCGACCTAGTGACTGTCGACCTATAGTGGTCGACCTAGACACTGTCGATCTTCAGACCGGATCCTGTTTAGGCACCCCCGAGGGCTCTTAGGTTGCGGGGATGGGGGATTTGGGTTTAGGCACCCCTAGGGAGGGTTAGGATTAGGCTGGTGGGAGGGGGGTGTTAGGTTTAGGCACCCCCAGGGAGGATTAGGGTTAGGCTGCGGGAAGGGGGGGGGGGCTAGGTACCCCCAGGGAGGATTAGGATTAGGCTGGTGGGGGGGGTTAGGCCCTCCCAGGGAGGATTAGGGTTAGGCTGCGGGGAGGGGGGTGGGTGGGTTTAGGCACTCTCAGGGAGGATTAGGGTCAGGCTGCGGGGAGGGGGGGGGGGTTTAGGCACTCCCAGGGAGGATTAGGGTTAGGCTGCGGGGAGGGGGGGGGGTTTAGGCACTCCCAGGAAGGATTAGGGTTAGGCTGTGGGGAGGGGGGTTAGGTTTAGGCACCACCAGGGAGGGTTAGGGTTAGACTGCGTTGAGGAGGGGGGGGGGGTTAGGCACTCCCAGAGAGGATTAGGGTTAGTCTGTGGGGAGGTGCGGGGTTAGGCACTCCCAGAGAGGATTAGGGTTAGGCTGTGGGGAGGGCGGTTAAGTTTAGGCACTCCCAGGGAGGGTGAGGGTTAGGCTGTGGGAAGGGGTGGGGATAGGCACTCCCTGGAAGGATTAGGGTTAGTCTGTGGGGAGGTGCGGGGTTTGGCACTCCCAGGAAGGATTAGGGTTAGTCTGTGGGGAGGTGCGGGGTTAGGCACTCCCAGGAAGGATTAGGGTTAGGCTGCGGGGAGCGGTGTTTAGGCACTCCCAGGGAGGATTAGGGTTAGGCTGCGGGGAGGGGGGGGGGGGTTTTAGGCACTCCCAGGAAGGATTAGGGTTAGGCTGTGGGGAGGGGGGTTAGGTTTAGGCACCACCAGGGAGGGTTAGGGTTAAACTGCGTTGAGGATGGGGGGGGGGGGGGTTAGGCACTCCCAGAGAGGATTAGGGTGTCTGTGGGGAGGTGCGGGGTTAGGCACTCCCAGAGAGGATTAGGGTTAGGCTGTGGGGAGGGCGGTTAAGTTTAGGCACTCCCAGGGAGGGTGAGGGTTAGGCTGTAGGAAGGGGTGGGGATAGGCACTCCCAGGAAGGATTAGGGTTAGTCTGTGGGGAGGTGCGGGGTTAGGCACTCCCAGGAAGGATTAGGGTTAGTCTGTGGGGAGGTGCGGGGTTAGGCACTCCCAGGAAGGATTAGGGTTAGGCTGTGGGGAGGGGGGTTAGGTTTAGGCACTCCCAGGGAGAGTGAGGGTTAGGCTGTGGGAAGGGGTGGGGATAGGCACTCCCAGGAAGGATTAGGGTTAGGCTGTGGGGAGGGGTGGGGTTAGGCACTCCCAGGGAGGATTAGGGTTAGGCGGTGGGGAGGGGCGTTAGGTTTAGGCACCACCAGGGAGGGTTAGGGTTAGACTGCGGGGAAGGAGTGGGCAGGGTTAGGGTTAAGCTGCATGAAGGGATGTGTCCCTGTACATCTTGTATCTCACATTCGCATCACTGCCTCCCGTAGCCTGCTGCTGCCGGCCATCCCATTCATAGATATGGGGTAGCAAGAGCATGCGTATGCACGCTCCCTGCAATTTCACGCTATGCCACTGCTTGCAGCTTGCGATGCATACACATCGCGAGCTTTGTGGTGTAATGTGAATCAGGGGCACTATAGGGGTCATTCAGTTGTGGTCAGAGTTGCTATCACTGCTGCTTCATTGGAAAAAGCAGTGATTGCTCAGTATGTAAATGCAGCAGGAGGCATCTATTACATGCAGACGCCTCCTGCTGCAGTAGTGATTTAAGCTGCGTCCAGAAAACAGCATCGGATCAAACAACCCACCATCGGGCAGCTTATGGCACCTATTGCCGTGCAAGCCACCCGTTGCAGAGGCCAGGAAATATCCATCCTACGATGGAGATCCCTGGCCTTTTACCACCCCTTAAATGGCGGTGACACTTTCCAAACAGAGCTCGTCCCTCCCCTGAAATAGCATCAGACTGTCAATCAATTACAATCTGATGCCGGCCTATGACCTATGCCGCAGGACCCGTTCACGCATGTGCAGAATGGGTTCTGCGCATGCTCGGAGTACTGAAAATTGGTACTTTGCGTTGATGGTCTCAGGTGCAACCACACCTGAATGTCCCCCTATGTGTGGTGTAATGTGTATTGGAGGTATTACTGTGTGGCCACACCCCTTCCTTGTGAGACATCACACCTTTTTTGCGGCGGTGGGCGGTGAACACCCTAGCACCGTTCTTGTGTCTCAGACTGTCCCTTTGCTCTTCCACCTCCAGACTGCGTAGGGAACATAATGTGACCATAGCAGCATAAACGCACCGTCTGGGCTTCCGCAGCGCCGCTCAATGCATCACCTTGGCTTGGAAGGGGTTAATGTTTTGTGGTGGGAGGAACGTAGAGAGAGGGTCCGAGGGGCTGATTGGCTGGATCATGTATAGGGGCTGGCCTGTCATGCATATAGGCTGCTGACATGGTACTTCCTCCCTCTTTTCAGCTTTTCTCGTGGAACTGCTAAGGATTAATTTTGCAAATTACTTAATTTCCTATAACCCTTTCCTTTTACCTAGCTCTTTATTCCTTTTTTTCCCTATATTCTCCCTTCTAACCTCTCTCTGCCTTTTTCTTTATCTTACCTTCTCCTACCCTATTCCTGTCCTTGTCATTTTGCAGCTCCCCTCCCCCCCCCCTTCTTTTCGCCTCATGTTGAGACGAGGGGGGATCTAGGGGGGATCTAGGCGCAGCGTAGGGCTCCCCGCACGGCTCATGGACACTGCTGTTGTCCGGCCGGCAAGGGGTAGACCTGCTGCGCCCGCTGTGCAGAAGACTGCGGCCGTGCGCGGCCGTGCTCGGCCGCCCGCCCGCGCTTCCCTGAGGCCTCTGTCACCACTGCTGGCTGCGGCGCTGGATGGAGCGCCGGGGTTCTGCGGCCGCCTGAGGTGGCCTGCCGGGGACGGTGTCCTGCCGTCCCTGGATCCGCCGCTCAGGGCTGCTGGCGTGGGGCCGGGACCTATCTCCCGCCCTGCGCATCGGCAACAATCTCCCGCCCGGGGGGGGGCAGCCACAAAAAGTTAAAAACACACTAGGGAGGGGGGGGACACTCCCATCGGGTGGGAGGGGGGATCGCGCGGCTGCCAGACGCCAGGGGTCTGGGCAGCTTCGTGTGCCACTTCTCACATGGTGAATTGGGGGGCCCATATGAGGCCTGTTCCTGCTCCCCAGGTACATGCTCATGGCAGGCGCCCTCCTGTGGCAGGGCGGGGCGACACACCCGCTCTGCGGCTGCGGATGGGCTGCTGCCGCCGGCGGACATTGCTGGGACTGTCGGCCTGGGGCGTGCCGCGGTGGGACGGGCCACCTGGCCTCTCCTGCCGTGGTTGGACCCGTGGTGCCAGCCCCTCCCGGGTCGGCTCGTGGCCCGCTTTGTACTGCTGCCAGCCGTCACCGTGCAGCCCTACCAGTCCCATACGGGGGGGGCGTGCGACAGCAGGAGGTGAGCGATCTGTCCCTCCCCGCGTCCAGATGTCTGCTTCCGTAGCTGCAGCGGACAGCCCTCAGTCCGACGTTGAGCTGCCTCTTTCTAGTTCTGGCGACTCTCCGGCTTCTCCTCCTGGGGGCTACTGCTCGGGATAGGAGGAGGTCGAGGCGCAGGCGCTTCGGCCGGGGGGTATCACAGCAGAGCGGATGTGCCGTTGTACCTGACAGTGAGGGATCATCCGGGTCCTTGCTCCCGACGGGAGGTTTGCGAACCTCCCGTGGGGCGCGCGACTCGCGTGCCGGGTCTGATCTTAGAGCCCCTGCCACGGCGGCTGCACCCGTGGTGGACGCCACCATCTTGTCCGCCATTTGTGCTGCTGTCGTGTCGACGATGGCTCCCTTGTTATCCTCGGTACCCGGGAGACCGGGATGGGCCGCCGCTTCTTTGGCGGATAGCAATGCGCAATCTCTTACCCCGCTCCTGTCCTCTGGCGTGACGGTCGCCCCGCCTGCCCCACTCCCGGCGGCTGCGGGTCCGTTGGGGGAACGGGGGAACATTGTCGCTTTTGTCTCCCCAGCCCGCGGACGTTGGGCCAGGAATGGAGTCAGTCGGCGCATCTACAAGTCGTACGGCGGCTGCTGGGACGGAGTTCCCCCTCGTACTGGTGAGTCTTCATCGGACCCTGACTGGTCCAAGGGGAGCGCAGTTACCCCCGTAGTAGGGGGGGATCTAGCTTGGTGACACCTGTCTCAGGATTAATTTGTGTAGTCACTTAGCTTCCTTGTTTCATACGGCGTTATCCATGCTTATATTGTAGATACAGTAGGACTTAGTTTCTCGCAGCGCAGCAATCGGGTCGAAACTGCGCATGCGCCGGCACCGCAGTGCGCCGGCGCATGGCAGCCGTCGTTGCCTAGCGATTGCCTCTGAGGCAGAGGCAGTCGCTGGGCGGGAGGTAGTTGGACCTTTTAGGGGGCACAGCCCGATCAGCACAGGCGTGGCTGGACCGTTGGAGGGGCGGGCCACGGCGGCTGCGTGACGTCACATGCAGCCGCTGCGGGCCAGGGAGTGACGAGTAGCTCCCGGCCAGCACGCTAAAGCTGCGCTGGTCGGGAGCTACTCTTGAAGTGCAAAGGCATCGCCGCTGTGCTGGGCGTCACCCCGCATGTCAGTGTGAATGATCGTAGCTGTGGAATGACCCCCATAGTGTTACCATTATTCATACAGTAGTAACTGAACACAATGTGGGTGCATCACTGTCATATCATAAGTTACTAGCTTGGGGTCGGGGGGCTGCCTAATTTTAGTCAATTTCATTCTGTGTTTCAAT
The DNA here is from genome assembly GCF_028390025.1 of Pseudophryne corroboree. Classification (NCBI taxonomy): domain Eukaryota; kingdom Metazoa; phylum Chordata; class Amphibia; order Anura; family Myobatrachidae; genus Pseudophryne; species Pseudophryne corroboree. The sequence continues at coordinate 92,947,688 of NC_086444.1, read as the reverse complement.
GAAAACAATAACAAAAATATAAAAAGTCAAGATTGCTTATTCAGGAGAATGACACTTCTCAGAATTATTATGTAAAGAAGGGTGGCTTATGATGCGTATTGAGGCCGGTGCACAGTAAAACGGGAATAAACTGCAAAAGGAGTGTGCACAAAGTGTATTTCTGCATATACGGCACATGGGTTCGGTATGATGTACCGCCAGCCAGGATGCCGCCCATCGATATACCGTCAACGGCATCCTGACTGGCAGTATGCCCACAGCGTGGCAAAAGCAAAAAGTTGCTGCGCTGCAGGCTCGGTTCTATGAGTGTCATGGACACCCATGAGTGGGAATAGCCCCTGTTAGCTGGCATTGTCAGCAGTCGGGATTCCGGAGCCGGTATTCTGACCGCCGGGATACCGACCAATGGCAAAGTAACTGCATCCCCATGAGATTAAATATTACTTGCTGTGTATGTTCAATGTTATCTAAGCAGATATTGGGCCTAATTCTGAGTTGATCGCAGCAGCAAATTTGTTAGCAGTTGGGCAAAACCATGGCCCTCATTCCGAGTTGTTCGCTCGGTAAAAATCTTCGCATCGCAGCGATTTTCCGCTTAATGCGCATGCGCTATGTCTGCACTGCGACTGCGCCAAGTAAATTTGCTATGCACTTAGTAATTTTACTCACGCCATTTTCATCGTTCTGGCGATCGTAATGTGATTGACAGGAAATGGGTGTTACTGGGCGGAAACAGGCCGTTTTATGGGCGTGTGGGAAAAAACGCTACCGTTTCCGGAAAAAACGCAGGAGTGGCCGGAGAAACGGAGGAGTGTCTGGGCGAACGCTGGGTGTGTTTGTGACGTCAAACCAGGAACGACAAGCACTGAACTGATCGCAGATGCCGAGTAAGTCTGAAGCTACTCAGAAACTGCTACGAGGTGTGTAATCGCAATATTGCGATTACTTCGTTCGCAATTTTAAGATGCTAAGATTCACTCCCAGTAGGCGGCGGCTTAGCGTGAGCAACTCTGCTAAAATCGCCTTGCGAGCGAACAACTCGGAATTAGAGATGTGCACTTGAAATTTTTCGGGTTTTGTGTTTTGGTTTTGGGTTCGGTTCCGCGGCCGTGTTTTGGGTTCGACCGCGTTTTGGCAAAACCTCACCGATTTTTTTTTGTCGGATTCGGGTGTGTTTTGGATTCGGGTGTTTTTTTCAAAAAACCCTAAAAAACAGCTTAAATCATAGAATTTGGGGGTCATTTTGATCCCAAAGTATTATTAACCTCAAAAACCATAATTTCCACTCATTTTCAGTCTATTCTGAACACCTCACACCTCACAATATTATTTTTAGTCCTAAAATTTGCACCGAGGTCGCTGGATGACTAAGCTAAGCGACCCTAGTGGCCGACACAAACACCTGGCCCATCTAGGAGTGGCACTGCAGTGTCACGCAGGATGGCCCTTCCAAAAAACACTCCCCAAACAGCACATGACGCAAAGAAAAAAAGAGGCGCAATGAGGTAGCTGTGTGAGTAAGCTAAGCGACCCTAGTGGCCGACACAAACACCTGGCCCATCTAGGAGTGGCACTGCAGTGTCACGCAGGATGGCCCTTCCAAAAAACACTCCCCAAACAGCACATGACGCAAAGAAGAAAAAAAGAGGCGCAATGAGGTAGCTGTGTGAGTAAGCTAAGCGACCCTAGTGGCCGACACAAACACCTGGCCCATCTAGGAGTGGCACTGCAGTGTCACGCAGGATGGCCCTTCCAAAAAACACTCCCCAAACAGCACATGACGCAAAGAAAAAAGAGGCGCAATGAGGTAGCTGTGTGAGTAAGATAAGCGACCCTAGTGGCCGACACAAACACCTGGCCCATCTAGGAGTGTCACTGCAGTGTCACGCAGGATGGCCCTTCCAAAAAATACTCCCCAAACAGCACATGACGCAAAGAAGAAAAAAAAGAGGCACAATGAGGTAGCTGTGTGAGTAAGATAAGCGACCCTAGTGGCCGACACAAACACCTGGCCCATCTAGGAGTGGCACTGCAGTGTCACGCAGGATGGCCCTTCCAAAAAACACTCCCCAAACAGCACATGACGCAAAGAAAAATTAAAGAAAAAAGAGGTGCAAGATGGAATTGTCCTTGGGCCCTCCCACCCACCCTTATGTTGTATAAACAGGACATGCACACTTTAACCAACCCATAATTTCAGTGACAGGGTCTGCCACACGACTGTGACTGAAATGACGGGTTGGTTTGGACCCCCACCAAAAACAGAAGCAAATAATCTCTCCTTGCACAAACTGGCTCTACAGAGGCAAGATGTCCACCTCATCATCATCCTCCGATATATCACCGTGTACATCCCCCTCCTCACAGATTATCAATTCGTCCCCACTGGAATCCACCATCTCAGCTCCCTGTGTACTTTGTGGAGGCAATTGCTGCTGGTCAATGTCTCCACGGAGGAATTGATTATAATTCATTTTAATGAACATCATCTTCTCCACATTTTCTGGAAGTAACCTCGTACGCCGATTGCTGACAAGGTGAGCGGCGGCACTAAACACTCTTTCGGAGTACACACTTGTGGGAGGGCAACTTAGGTAGAATAAAGCCAGTTTGTGCAAGGGCCTCCAAATTGCCTCTTTTTCCTGCCAGTATAAGTACGGACTGTCTGACGTGCCTACTTGGATGCCGTCACTCATATAATCCTCCACCATTCTTTCAATGGGGAGAGAATCATATGCAGTGACAGTAGACGACATGTCCGTAATCGTTGTCAGGTCCTTCAGTCCGGACCAGATGTCAGCATCAGCAGTCGCTCCAGACTGCCCTGCATCACCGCCAGCGGGTGGGCTCGGAATTCTGAGCCTTTTCCTCGCACCCCCAGTTGCGGGAGAATGTGAAGGAGGAGATGTTGACAGGCCGCGTTCCGCTTGACTTGACAATTTTCTCACCAGCAGGTCTTTGAACCCCAGCAGACTTGTGTCTGCCGGAAAGAGAGATCCAAGGTAGGTTTTAAATCTAGGATCGAGCACGGTGGCCAAAATGTAGTGACCTGATTTCAACAGATTGACCACCCGTGAATCCTTGTTAAGCGAATTAAGGGCTCCATCCACAAGTCCCACATGCCTAGCGGAATCGCTCCGTGTTAGCTCCTCCTTCAATGTCTCCAGCTTCTTCTGCAAAAGCCTGATGAGGGGAATGACCTGACTCAGGCTGGCAGTGTCTGAACTGACTTCACGTGTGGCAAGTTCAAAGGGCAGCAGAACCTTACACAACGTTGAAATCATTCTCCAATGCGCTTGAGACAGGTGCATTCCACCTCCTATATCGTGCTGAATTGTATAGGCTTGAATGGCCTTTTGCTGCTCCTCCAACCTCTGAAGCATATATAGGGTTGAATTCCACCTCGTTACCACTTCTTGCTTCAGATGATGGCAGGGCAGGTTCAGGCGTTTTTGGTGTTGCTCCAGTCTTCTGTACGTGGTGCCTGTACGCCGAAAGTGTTCCGCAATTCTTCTGGCCACCGACAGCATCTCTTGCACGCCCCTGTCGTTTTTTTAAAAATTCTGCACCACCAAATTCAAGGTATGTGCAAAACATGGGACGTGCTGGAATTTGCCCATATTTAATGCACACACAATATTGCTGGCATTGTCCGATGCCACAAATCCACAGGAGAGTCCAATTGGGGTAAGCCATTCCGCGATGATCTTCCTCAGTTGCCGTAAGAGGTTTTCAGCTGTGTGCGTATTGTGGAAACCGGTGATACAAAGCGTAGCCTGCCTAGGAAAGTGTTGGCATTTGCGAGATGCTGCTACTGGTGCCACCGCTGCTGTTCTTGCGGCGGGAGTCCATACATCTACCCAGTGGGCTGTCACAGTCATATAGTCCTGACCCTGCCCTGCTCCACTTGTCCACATGTCCGTGGTTAAGTGGACATTGGGTACAACTGCATTTTTTAGGACACTGGTGAGTCTTTTTCTGACGTCCGTGTACATTCTCGGTATCGCCTGCCTAGAGAAGTGGAACCTAGATGGTATTTGGTAACGGGGGCACACTACCTCAAGAAATTGTCTAGTTCCCTGTGAACTAACGGCGGATACCGGACGCACGTCTAACACCAACATAGTTGTCAAGGCCTCAGTTATCCGCTTTGCAACAGGATGACTGCTGTGATATTTCATCTTCCTCGCAAAGGACTGTTGGACAGTCAATTGCTTGGTGGAAGTAGTAAAAGTGGGCTTACGACTTCCCCTCTGGGATGACCATCGACTCCCAGCAGCAACAACAGCAGCGCCAGCAGCAGTAGGCGTTACACGCAAGGATGCATCGGAGGAATCCCAGGCAGGAGAGGACTCGTCAGAATTGCCAGTGACATGGCCTGCAGGACTATTGGCATTCCTGGGGAAGGAGGAAATTGACACTGAGGGAGTTGGTGGGGTGGTTTGCGTGAGCTTGGTTACAAGAGGAAGGGATTTACTGGTCAGTGGACTGCTTCCGCTGTCGCTCCAAAGTTTTTGAACTTGTCACTGACTTATTATGAATGCGCTGCAGGTGATGTATAAGGGAGGATGTTCCGAGGTGGTTAACGTCCTTACCCCTACTTATTACAGCTTGACAAAGGCAACACACGGCTTGACAAATGTTGTCCGCATTTCTGTTGAAATACTTCCACACCGAAGAGCTGATTTTTTTGGTATTTTCACCAGGCATGTCAACGGCCATATTCCTCCCACGGACAACAGGTGTCTCCCCGGGTGCCTGACTTAAACAAACCACCTCACCATCAGAATCCTCCTTGTCAATTTCCTCCCCAGCGCCAGCAACACCCATATCCTCCTCATCCTGGTGTACTTCAACACTGACATCTTCAATCTGACTATCAGGAACTGGACTGCGGGTGCTCCTTCCAGCACTTGCAGGGGGCGTGCAAATGGTGGAAGGCGCATGCTCTTCACGTCCAGTGTTGGGAAGGTCAGGCATCGCAACCGACACAATTGGACTCTCCTTGTGGATTTGGGATTTCGAAGAACGCACAGTTCTTTGCGGTGCTTTTGCCAGCTTGAGTCTTTTCATTTTTCTAGCGAGAGGCTGAGTGCTTCCATCCTCATGTGAAGCTGAACCACTAGCCATGAACATAGGCCAGGGCCTCAGCCGTTCCTTGCCACTCCGTGTGGTAAATGGCATATTGGCAAGTTTACGCTTCTCCTCCGACAATTTTATTTTAGATTTTTGAGTCCTTTTTTTACTGATATTTGGTGTTTTGGATTTTACATGCTCTGTACTATGACATTGGGCATCGGCCTTGGCAGACGACGTTGCTGGCATTTCATCGTCTCGGCCATGACTAGTGGCAGCAGCTTCAGCACGAGGTGGAAGTGGATCTTGATCTTTCCCTAATTTTGGAACCTCAACATTTTTGTTCTCCATGTTTTAATAGGCACAACTAAAAGGCACCTCAGGTAAACAATGGAGATGGATGGATACTAGTATACTTATGGATGGACGAGCGACTGCCGACACAGAGGTAGCTACAGCCGTGGACTACCGTACTGTGTCTGCTGCTAATATAGACTGGATGATAATGAGATAAAATTAAAAAATATATATATATATATCACACTAGTACTGCAGCCGGACAGGTATATATTATGTAATGACGGACCTGCTGGACACTGTCTGTCAGCACTGCAGACTCCTAAAGTAAGCTACTAGTATCAAGAAGATAGAAAAAAAAAACCACGGGTAGGTGGTATACAATTGTGGATGGACGAGCGACTGCCGAGTCCCGACACAGAGGTAGCTACAGCCATGGACTACCGTACTGTGTCTGCTGCTAATATAGACTGGATGATAATGAGATAAAATTAAAATATATATATATATATATATATCACACTAGTACTGCAGCCGGACAGGTATATATTATGTAATGACGGACCTGCTGGACACTGTCTGTCAGCACTGCAGACTCCTAAAGTAAGCTACTAGTATCAAGAAGATAGAAAAAAAAATAAACCACGGGTGGGTGGTATACAATTATGGATGGACGAGCGACTGCCGACACAGAGGTAGCTACAGCCGTGGACTACCGTACTGTGTCTGCTGCTAATATAGACTGGATGATAATGAGATAAAATTTAAAAAAAAATATATATATATATATATATCACACTAGTACTGCAGCCGGACAGGTATATATTATGTAATGACGGACCTGCTGGACACTATCTGTCAGCACTGCAGACTCCTAAAGTAAGCTACTAGTATCAAGAAGATAGAAAAAAAAAAATAAACCACGGGTAGGTGGTATACAATTATGGATGGACGAGCGACTGCCGACACAGAGGTAGCTACAGCCGTGGACTACCGTACTGTGTCTGCTGCTAATATAGACTGGATGATAATGAGATAAAATTAAAATATATATATATATATATCACACTAGTACTGCAGCCGGACAGGTATATATTATGTAATGACGGACCTGCTGGACACTGTCTGTCAGCACTGCAGACTCCTAAAGTAAGCTACTAGTATCAAGAAGATAGAAAAAATAAAATAAACCACGGGTAGGTGGTATACAATTATGGATGGACGAGCGACTGCCGACACAGAGGTAGCTACAGCCGTGGACTACCGTACTGTGTCTGCTGCTAATATTGACTGGATGATAATGAGATAAAATTAATATATATATATATATATATATATATCACACTAGTACTGCAGCCGGACAGGTATATATTATGTAATGACGGACCTGCTGGACACTGTCTGTCAGCACTGCAGACTCCTAAAGTAAGCTACTAGTATCAAGAAGATAGGAAAAAAAAAAAAAAACACGGGTAGGTGGTATACAATTATGGATGGACGAGCGACTGCCGAGTCCCGACACAGAGGTAGCTACAGCCGTGGACTACCGTACTGTGTCTGCTGCTAATATAGACTGGATGATAATGAGATAAAATTAAAATATATATATATATATATATCACACTAGTACTGCAGCCGGACAGGTATATATTATGTAATGACGTACCTGCTGGACACTGTCTGTCAGCACTGCAGACTCCTAAAGTAAGCTACTAGTATCAAGAAGATAGAAAAAAAAAATAAACCACGGGTAGGTGGTATACAATTATGGATGGACGAGCGACTGCCGACACAGAGGTAGCTACAGCCGTGGACTACCGTACTGTGTCTGCTGCTAATATAGACTGGATGATAATGAGATAAAATTAAAATATATATATATATATATATATATCACACTAGTACTGCAGCCGGACAGCTATATATTATGTAATGACGGACCTGCTGGACACTGTCTGTCAGCACTGCAGACTCCTAAAGTAAGCTACTAGTATCAAGAAGATAGAAAAAAAAAACCACGGGTAGGTGGTATACAATTATGGATGGACGAGCGACTGCCGACACAGAGGTAGCTACAGCCGTGGACTACCGTACTGTGTCTGCTGCTAATATAGACTGGATGATAATCAGATAAAATTAAAATATATATATATATCACACTAGTACTGCAGCCGGACAGGTATATATATTATGTAATGACGGACCTGCTGGACACTGTCTGTCAGCACTGCAGACTCCTAAAGTAAGCTACTAGTATCAAGAAGATAGAAAAAAAAAAAACCACGGGTAGGTGGTATACAATTATGGATGGACGAGCGACTGCCGACACAGAGGTAGCTACAGCCGTGGACTACCGTACTGTGTCTGCTGCTAATATAGACTGGATGATAATGAGATAAAATTAAAATATATATATATATATATATATATATCACACTAGTACTGCAGCCGGACAGGTATATATTATTATGTGATGACGGACCTGCTGGACACTGTCTGCAGAATGCGTTTATATAAACACCACACGACGAGTGTTTAACTTTTTCAGGCAGACAATCACAATATACTGGTGGTCAGCAGACAATCACAATACTGGTGGTCAGTGGTCACTGGTCAGTCACACTGGCAGTGGCACTCTGGCAGCAAAAGTGTGCACTGTACTTAAAATATGTACTCCTGCTATAACTGCTCCCCAGTCTCCCCCACAATTAAGCTGTGTGAGCACTGCAGTGAGCACTCAGCAGTCAGATAATGATATACAGTATATGATGCAGCACACTGGGCTGAGCACAGATATGGTATGTGTGTGACTGTGTCACACTGTGTATCGTTTTTTTTCAGGCAGAGAACGGATTCATTAAACTGGTGGCACTGGTCACTGCCACTGGTCACACTATCAGCAGCAAGTAGTACTGCTCCTATATTATGCTCCCCAAAATTTGTGTCTCTCTCTCTCTAGTACTATTAGTCACTCTAAACGGAGAGGACGCCAGCCACGTCCTCTCCCTATCAATCTCAATGCACGTGTGAAAAATGGCGGCGACGCGCGGCTCCTTATATAGAATCTGAGTCTCGCGATAGAATCCGAGCCTCGCGAGAATCCGACAGCGGGATGATGACGTTCGGGCGCGCTCGGGTTAACCGAGCAAGGCGGGAGGATCCGAGCCTGCTCGGCCCCATGTAAAAAAAGCTGAAGTTCGGCGGGTTCGGATTCAGAGAAACCGAACCCGCTCATCTCTACTCGGAATGACCTCCCATGTGCACTGCAGGGGGGACAGATATAAAGGCCCTCATTCCGAGTTGTTCGCTCGCTAGCTGCTTTTAGCAGCATTGCACACGCTAAGCCGCCGCCCTCTGGGAGTGTATTTTAGCATAGCAGAATTGCGAACGAAAGATTATCAAAACTGCTACTAAGTAATTCTTAGCAGTTTCTGAGTAGCTCGAGACTTACTCCTACACTGCGATCAGCTCAGCTCATTTCGTTCCTGGTTTGACGTCACAAACACACCCAGTGTCACAAACACACCCAGCGTTCGCCCAGACACTCCCCCGTTTCTACAGCCACTCCCGCGTTTTTCCCTGAAACGCCTGCGTTTTTCCGCACACTCCCAGAAAACGGTCAGTTTCCGCCCAGAAACACCCACTTCTGTCAATCACACTCCGATCAGCAGAACGATGAAAAAGCTTCGTTATGCCGTGAGTAAAATACCTTTTGTGTAAAATAACTAAGCGCATGCGCTCTGCGAACCTTGCGCTTGCGCAGTAAGCGACTAATCGCAGTATAGCGAAAATCGGCAACGAGCGAACAACTCGGAATGACCCCCAACATGTGCAGAGAGAGTTAGATGTGGGTGGGGTGTATTCAAACTGAAATCTAAATTGCAGTGTAAAAATAAAGCAGCCAGTATTTACCCTGCACAGAAACAAAATAACCCACCCAAATCTCTCTGCAAATGTTATATCTTCCCCCCTGCAGTGCACATAGTTTTGCCCAATTGCTAACAAACTTGCTGCTGCGATCAACTCAGAATTACCCCCATTGTGCATAGAGTATGGTGGGTACACAGCTGTGAGTTCAGCACCCTGTGTGGAGTCTAGTCGGTTCTGAATGTGGCCAATAATTCTGGATTGCAGCTGTAGATGGTACACTCATCGCTAGTACAGACCTCGGGATGCAGCCATGGGGGAGCTGCTTGGTCTCCCCAGAGAGAGCAACCAGGCACATACACTACTGCTCTCTCCCGGTGTAACCCAGGCACATATACTACTGCTCTCTCCCGGTGTAACCCAGGCACATATACTACTGCTGTCTCCCGATGTGACCCAGGCGCATATACTACTGCTCTCTCCCGGTGTAACCCAGGCACATATACTACTGCTCTCTCCTGGTGTAACCCAGGCGCATATACTACTGCTCTCTCCTGGTGTAACCCAGGCAATGTTTTGTTTATTAAAACTTGCAACATATATATACATTATATACAATATAATAAATAAATAAATAAATATCTTCATGAGAATACGAAACATAAATTATGCATGATATGCAACATACAAGAAATTAAATCTATATTGTAGCTCAAACAGAAAAGAAATATACACAGCTATCATCCTTATCTATCTTCCCAATATTTACATATTATGTAAAGTAAAACTGAGCAAAGCTTTTTAGATCTATGCAAACCTATTCCACAAAAACCATTTTACCAAAATCTACAGGGTGTGAAAAGAAAAGAAAGGTTTCCAGCTAGACTTGAAAAGGATTTCTGCCACCCACTCAAGGGGGTTTCAGGTGACCCCACCAGCGAGACCACCTGACAGCATCCATCCTCCGCTTATCTAGAACCATCATCTTACCAACCTCGTTCAGAATTGACTCCACCACCTCTTCACAGGACAGGATTTTCTTTCTCAGGGAAACTAGACACCGTGCACTCCAAGTGTGATATCTAACTACTAAACTGACTAAAAAAATGGTGGTCAAATTAAATCTACCATATCCTTTAAATGCACCATAAGCCCACTCAGGGTAACTAAGCCCCGAAAGGCACGGGATACGTAAAGCTCTTGAAACCCTCTTATAAACTTTTATGTTAAAGGGGCACTTGATCAGGAAATGGTCCATTGTCTCCACCTCCCCTAGACATTCCTCCCGTGGACAATCACGATCATTGGCATTTCTCCACATCATGTTCCCCTTTACATAAAGCTTCCCATGGAAAGAAAGCCAAGCAATATCTCTGAACTTCAGCGGTATTCTCTCCGAATTAATCAGAGCCAACCCTGCCGAAGCGACATCGCTCGGGCAATCTTTTAGTGACAGCGGAACGTGAAAGTGGGTTCGCAAAATCCTCTCCCCCAACTCCTTCCTGGACAGGTCTTTGACTTCCCCCACTTCCAGTCCCCAACGCTTTGTCACTTTCAAGCACTGGATAACGTAGATCGGAAGATACCCACTCCGAATTTGAGGGCTCTTCACTTGGCCTCCTTCTAACCAAAGTCTAAGGAAAGGAGACACCCAAACACTAAATCCATTTACCCATCGAGGGGGAGTCTCTAACAAAAAACTCCCAAGGTTATATTTTAGAAAAATGGTTACAAAAAAGACAACAGGATTGACCATACCCAACCCTCCATCTTTCCTCGATTTGTAAGTGATACCTCTCTTGATTAAATTCATCCTGTTTCCCCAAAATAAGAGGAAGAACAGAGAATTCAGTCTGGTCCATAAAGACTGAGGCAAAAAACACACATAGCTGACATATAAAAAAATTGGGATCAGGTACGTTTTGCACAAATCAACCTTTTCCCTGAAAGAGAATTTCCATCTCTTCCAGCTCTCTACTTTCTTGGCAGCAATTTCCAGAACATTCTCCCAATTTAGAGTGGCATAATCACCATGATCGAAACAAATGCCTAGAATCTTTATCTGTGGACTGGCCCGGGGGAGGCCATCCGGAAGGCAAAATTCCTCACCTTCCTCCCCCATCCAGAAAGCTTCACACTTCTCACGATTTATTCTAGAGCACGAGGCCTCAGAATACTCACAGATGAGATCTTTCATATCACGTGCCTCCGCCACTGATGACAAAACCACCGTGACATCATCTGCGTAGGCCACTACCTTCAAAGGCAGCTCCAAGCCCAGCTGCACCCCTCCCACTGCACCGTTCTCTACCCTTCTGATGAAGGGATCAATCGCGAATACATACAGGAGGGGGCTCAGGGGGCAACCCTGACGGACCCCAGAGCTCACTTCAAAAGTAGGACCCACCCAACCATTGACAAGTGGGAAGCTTTCGGCCTGACTGTATATTGTTTTTAGCCAATTCACCACCCGAACTGGAAATCCATACCTTTCAAGCAAGGCCCAAAGGTACTTATGGTTCACTCGGTCAAAAGCCTTAGACTGATCCAATGCCAGCAAGTACTTTCCCCATTTCTCAGCACGGCATCGCTCTATGGCCTCCCGGATGCCAAGGACAGCACTAAAGGTGCTTCGGCCCTTCACAGTACAGTGCTGAGACGGAGAAAGCAGTTGTTCAGAAAATTCTGACAACCTATTAAAAATAATTTTTGCCAAAATCTTCCTGTCCGTATTGAGAAGGGTGATGGGGCGCCAGTTCTCAATATGGGATGGATCCTTACCCTTAGATAATAATATGAGAGCAGATAACCTCATAGAAGGAGGGAGGGTTCCCTCACCCAGGCACTCATTAAAAACTTCTACAAGGCGAGGAATCAAGAGATCTGCAAAAACTTTATAAAACTCAGATGTTAAGCCATCTGGGCCTGGAGATTTCTTTAAATTTAACTGACCAATCACCTTCTTAACTTCCTCTGCTGTCACATCACTACCCAAGGTTTCAACAGAGGCATCTGGATTGCAAAGTCCAGGTGTCTCACTTAGAAATGTTTCCATCCTTTCACTGATAAGTGGCTGCTCAGACAAAAGATCGGAGTAATAGGATCTAATAACATTCAAGATGCCTTGCTTATCCTCACAAAGGACACCCTGTCTATCATAAAGACCCCTCACCTCCTTCACCTCAACTGATTTTCCACAGCTCTGGTAGGGATCAGGCGAGTGGTATTTTCCAAAATCCCTCTCCAGAACCAAAGAATCCAGTCGGTTATACTGATATTCCCTCATCTGAGCCTTCACTCGGGAGATTTCCCCACTATCTCCACGCTCAGAGATCAAGAAATCTAATTTCCTTCTCAGACTCTGGTAGATATTCTGTGTTATCAAGTTCTTTTTAGCTACAAGCCTACGGAAGAACCTCCGAATTCTTTTTTTGACCTCTTCCCACCACTCAGATCTACTCCAACCTGCCTCCAAAAGCGTTTCCTGGGATTGAAAGAATTCCCTAAAAGATTGTCTAACACTTTCTTCCTTTAGGAGCTCAGAGTTCAAGCGCCATAGGCCCCGTCCTTTCTGAGTGGTCTTTGATGCATTTAAAGTGACAAAGAGAAAAGCGTGATCAGAGAACTCTACTAGCTTTACCTCTGGAGGCAAAGTTTTTGAGGTTCCCTTAACAAAAAACCTATCTATCCTAGACCTGCGACTACCACTAAAATAGGTGTAACCCGTGAGGTCTGGGAAATGGCGAACATGCACATCCACCAGACCTGCCTGTCTAACCATGCTAACTAAAAAATTTGAATCAGGACCCAGGGTTGTCCTTGAACCTCCCCTGTCTTTTGGCCTAATGACGGTGTTAAAGTCACCTCCAAAGACAATCTGCTGGGCCGAAAAAAGGAACGGTTTTATCTCCCTGAAGAGACATTTCCTGTCCCATGATGACTGTGATCCATAGATGTTAATGAGTCTCAGGTCATGTCCCCTCAGGTTGATATCTAAAATCATACACCTACCTGCCTGTAATTCTATAACCTTGTGCACAGTTACCATACCAGTAAAAAGCACTGCCACCCCACCGTACGGCTCGGCCGCAAGAGACCAGTAAGAAGGCCCACGCCTCCACTCTCGCTTCGCCTTGTGTAGAGTGTCCAACTTACTAATTCTGGTCTCTTGCAAAAACAAAAAATCAATCTCAATCGTATTGAAAAAATCAAAGGCCATAAAACGAGCTCGTTCGGAAACTACGGAAGCCACATTAATAGTGGCGCATCGTATGGATTGGGGATCCATGTTTCTTTGGTTATAGAGGCAGAACCTTGCTCACTTTTACTTAACACACTTTGAAACCTCCATAGAGGATCCACACTCTTGATATTCTACCTCCACAGAGATATTATCACCCTCCTCAATGACTGAAGTCATTCCATCACCGTCCTCCCCATCCTGTCTAGAACCATCCTCTAGAGGAGGCTCCGGATCAGGTGGCTTACGGGCAAATCTAATTACCTGGCATTGGTCACCCACTTTACTACTTTCTAATGTGCTACTTGGGCCAACCACAGACCCTGAGGATACAACCTCCTCCTCCAAATTTTGGGTTTCTTCCACCACTATGGCCTCCACTTCCTCCTCTACCAAATCTGTCCCTACTGGGTCCCATTCTAGGCTTTCCTGTCTGTCCTCCTCTGTATCCCCCTCTTCGCTCAACTTTCTTTTAATCTTTTCTTTACTCTTTTTCCCTGGGACTTCCACTTCAATTAAACTTTTTGTCACTTTTCTTGTTTTTCTTCTGTTGACCCTGGGCACAAAAGAGAGGTCACCACCATTTCTTACAACTTCACCAACCTCCTCCTCATCTGTAGTAAAAGCATCAAACCGATTGCTAAGTACTACTTTTATTTCTTCTCCTTTCCTTTTGTTTTTATTGCCTCTTCTTACCTCCTGAAAAGGAACTTCTCTACCCACTGAACCTTCTGTTACCATCACCTCACAGGCTTCCTTATGACTTTCCACCCTCTGAACCTTTATCTGATTATCTTTCTCCTGGCCACCTTCCTTCTGCACTTCCTTTCTCCCTTTGGATGGCTCATCTCTCGGATCTTGTTCTCCAAGATTATGGTTGGCCCATGGACATCGACTATAAGGGTGACCTTCTTCCCCACATAAATTGCAGGTAACTTTATTACAATCTTTGGAGATATGACCCACCTTCCCACATAGGGTACATTTGATCACACTGCAATCACTACTTAGGTGTCTAAAATCACCGCACCTGAAACAAGTTCTTGGTTGTCCTTGATAAAAACACTGCACACGATCCCTTCCTATGTATGCAGCGGAAGGAATGTGGAGGAAACCTCTATCAGTGTTTCTTAGTTTCACCATGGCAGCCCATGCACCGCCCCATACTCCCATGGTAAAACCAACTTTAATCAAGTCAGACTGCACATCACAAAACCTAGAAAGCCAATACAGAATATCTTGTGGTGGGATAGATTCGTTTCTGACAAGGATTGTTACCTTCACTTTATCCTGTTTGGTTACTAGGACAGCTTTAAATGCATCATATGGTTTTGAAGATCTGCACGCCTGCCACTTCACCCAGAAAGCCTGAAGTCCCTGATAGGAAATAAAGCTTAAATCAAAATCTGGCGTTTTAACTGGGTGAATGCAGGCGTACAGATCTGAGGCATGGAAACCTAAACCGAAAATCATCTGTAAAAAACTTTCTTTAGTCGGTGTCTCGCCTACACCAACCCACTTAAACTGAATCAAGTTCCTTCTCTTCCCTACTTGCCCTGGCCCTACATTCATTTGGGGCATACTGGAACTTGTACTGGGTCTATGTACCATAGTGGCATAAGACATAACCCCTGGGACGGGCTGTCTGTTCACATCAGATGCAGCATTTTCTGTACATTGTTGCACATTTCTACTTTCACCAGAAACAGTCACATTTTCCCTTCTTTCTCTTTCCTTATTTAGCAGTTCAGCAGCCACCTTTGCTCTGCTAGGAGCACCCATCTGACCATACACAATATTAATCACTTCTTGCTGGCCTACCGATAATGTGCTTTTATCCAAAATCGACATTCCTTGCACAGTATCTTGCTGGGGCAGACACACTGCTGTCTCAGTTCCTGCTGCACAGGAGAGAACACACACTCCTCCTCCCCTCCCCCCACCTGCTGCAGAACTTGTATTAACCCCTGCAGCACTGGCAGAAGGCCCAGCAACAGTACCTTTATCTTTGTTCTCTGCTTTGGCCTTCAGCAGGAGTTCAGCTTTGACTATTTGCATCCTCAATTGGAAATCTGACAATTCGTCTTCTTCACATCTCACAGCTGTTTCTACATGCGGGACAGGTTTATGCAGATTGGCTGTCAGTGCAACAGGTACAGTATCAGCCACCATTGCCCCTGCAGCACACTGCACACCCTCCACAGCCTGCAGCACAGCCGGATAATGGGGAGACGCCTCCCCAACCCCAAACTCTGCAACAGAATCACCTCTGACCGACTGGCAGACCTCAGGCTCCTGGGCTTCCATCACTGCAGCCCCCTCCGGCAGCTGATCACTGGATATAGCAGATGCAGTGCTTTCACTTTCAGCTTTAACTTTGTTCCTCTCTTCCAGCCGCAGTACCACTAGCCGTGCTTTAACCCTTTCCAGGGCAGAAGCCAGTGACAGGATCTCTTCTCTCAAAACTGGCCTCTCCCATTTGAAACACTTGTTCCGCTTCTTTTTTTTCTGGGCTATTCTTTGGTTAATTCGCTGGGCTTCACGTTGCAGTTCTTTTATACTGTAATGCTGGTATGTCTCCTCTGTCTCCTCATCATCCTCAGTCCCTCCTGGGGATACTGGATCATTTTCCCCAGCATCTAATGGTCGGGACACCCCCACTTCACTGATTGTCGGGCATGCAGTTTCTGCCACCGCTCTACCTGGAGTTGATTCACTCGAGGGAGCACCCTCATTCAGTTTGGTGTTGTCTGCTTGCAGATCCGATTGCCTTGGAGCACCATTAGAACAGCTGGTCCCCTCCGCCTCTGGCTGGTCATCTGCCGATATTGCCGTGGCTCCAGGGTTAGCTATAGCAGCAAATTCAGTGCTCTGATTAATGTCCATACACAGGGAGCTTTCTCCCCCGGGGGGATCCATCCCGCCCGGGGAAGCCAGCAAGGAAACCCCCTGTAAACTGCACCTGCAGCAGCAGCAGCTGGAGATCACCACCAAACAACCTGCTCACAGCACACCCAGCTCCTTCTGCAAAGTCTCCGCCCCCAGAGAATTACCTCCAGGTGTAACCCAGGCACATATACTACTGCTCTCTCCTGGTGTAACCCAGGCACATATACTACTGCTCTCTCCCGGTGTAACCCAGGCACATATACTACTGCTCTCTCCCGGTGTAACCCAGGCACATATACTACTGCTCTCTCCCGGTGTAAGCCAGGCACATATACTACTGCTCTCTTCCAGTGTAACCCAGGCACATATACTACTGCTGTCTCCCGGTGTAACCCAGGCACATATACTACTGCTGTCTCCCAATGTGACCCAGGCGCATATACTACTGCTCTCTCCCGGTGTAACCCAGGCGCATATACTACTGCTCTCTCCTGGTGTAAGCCAGGCACATATACTACTGCTCTCTCCCGGTGTAAGCCAGGCACATATACTACTGCTCTCTCCCGGTGTAAGCCAGGCACATATAATACTCCTCTCTCCAGGTGTAACTCAGGCACAAACACTACAGTTCTCTGCCAGTGTAACCCAGGCAGATACACTCCTGTTCTCTCCCGGAGTAACCCAGGCACATATACTACTCCTCTCTCAAGGTGTAACTCAGGCAGGATCCCATCATTCTGGAATTTTGGCGGCAGGGCCAAATAAAATATATTAGAAGGATTGCAGTCAATTTTCTAACTCTCTACTAAATATATACATATTTGACACCTGTTTACACAAGTCTATTAATCATTTCGTGAGGGCACTGGCAAAATTACTTATGGAGCCTGGAATGTCAGACCTGGAACAAATATTTATATTATATATATATATATATATATATATATATATATATATAGATAGTATATGCAGTAGTCAGCAGCACTCCATTCATATCAATGATACAAAATATATAGCCGGTGCCCTCCGTATAACAACCCCATGCGGGGTGTCTAAATAGAGATTCCGGTCGGCGGCACTCACGGCTCCCTCAGCGGGGAATGAAACACGGAGTCAGGAAGCTGGTCAACGTTTCAATGTTAGACACATAACATTTTTATGTCCTGATGAAAATGTTATGTGTCTAACATTGAAACGTTGACCAGCTTCCTGACTCCGTGTTTCATTCCCCGCTGAGGGAGCCGTGAGTGCCGCCGACCGGAATCTCTATATATATAGATATATATATATAGATAGATAGATATATATATATATATATAGATATATATAGATATATATTGATAGATAGATATAGAGATAGATATAGAGATATATATACATATGTTATGTATGTGTGTTTGTGTATACACACAATCCCGCACCAGTGTACATAGATTTTCTGCACCTATGTTATTACTATTATTATTTTTATTACTTTTTTTTTTTTATTGCAGCTTTTAGTACTATAGCTTTCAGGACACACCCCTGAGTGGCAATAAACATGCCCATAGGTGGAGCTAGACACACCCTTTGGGCGGAGCATGACACCCCTCTGCAACTGCGTGCCATTCTGCTACCACCTTGAATCTACCTGAAACTGGTTTTCAAAAGTAGGCAAAGTATGGTAGTAGCTGAGTTTTCTGTACATTAGCAGTGAGCTGGGAGGACATATCAGACATCATACTTTTAAGATACCCCAGCCATGTGGGCTCTGAACACTCTCCCCCAGCCTCTTCACTGAGTCGTGAAGATTGGCTGCATTTGTCACAGGAGACAGACTCAGATGATAATGGGGAGAATCTGGTATGGCATACACTGCACAGTTTTTGTTTAACCATGTATCACAGTAAACACAATAACACACACATACACACAGACAGTTATATTGCAAGCCTGCCCTACTGTATGTGACAGGAGACACAGAGAGAGAGCGGACACCAGCACACCCTGAGTTGTCAGCTCTTTATATCACAGTAACACTAACAATTGCTGTCCTAAATAGGATCCAGATAGTGTACACAAGCGCAGGGCCGTCTTAGCAGCAGTGAAGGCTCCTGGGCACAGCAATGCACTAGGGGGTGCTATCAGCGGCAGCTTTGATGTCCTTCGGGCGGTAGGGGGTGTTCTATCTTCCACTCAGCATGTAGGACCTGGCGGAATAATTTCTGGTTATTACTCCTTTACTGCACAGATGGGGTGGGAGGCAGAACACTAAACTGTAGAAGGGGACATTGAGCTGAATGAAGGGGCCCTGGTACATGACTTCCAGGGTGGTAGGGGGTGTTTAATACATAGGGGAGGGGTGGATAGTGAAGTGGGCTTAATATTCATCATTTTCTGGTGGGAGGGCAGCTTGCTTGACTGCAGATATCTCAAATTCCTGGAAAGGGATTTCTTAGCTTTGAATGGGATAAAACACTAGAGAGTCCCAACTTTCAGGAGGTACTGGGGACTTGGAGATCAGAGTTCAGGAGCCAGAGCAATCCACCAATGAAAATATAAAACTGCATACCAGGCGTGTGGAGCTGGAGCTGGAGCAGGGACCAGCTGCTGGAATGCTGATATCTCTGGTTCTGGGCATAGTAGAGACAAGCTGCCAGTGTCCACCAAAAGGAGAGAGTCCCAGCTTTTGGAGTATGTCAGACAGAACCCAAGATATCTGGCAGGGATGAGTAATTAACAGGCTTGGATGGGGACCACTGCTTTGAAGTCGCGTATCTCCGGTTCCCCAGGGCTGATTTTCAAAAATCTGGTACCCCTGGAAAGAGGGACCCTCAGCTATTAGCCTAGGACCCTTATACTCCTGGGGCCCTTGGACAAGTGCCTATTGAGCCCATACGAAAAGACGGCCCTGCACAAGCGGCTCTCCCCCTTTGCTACACCCTGTACCAGATATTCAGTGTGGCTGCGGTTTCAGGAAGCGCTGAGTGTGCTGAAAATGGCTGCAGTAAGCAGAGGAAGGCACCAAAACGCCTCTGGTCCCGCTCTGATGTAGCTCCGCTCCCTCTAATGGCACCAGAGACACACTGATATATTTATACTGGCAAGTCTCCTAACAGCTAAAAAAACATCACACAAGTGCTTGTTCTAGCGGTTTTGTGCCAGTCCACAACGGGGATCTTAGCGGGACCCCCCGGGAGGGCCCCGTATGTCGCACCCGTGGTCAGCCACACTTTGGACCATGGGACCTCCCTAGCTGGGCCCCCGGTTTGTACTCACCACAGATGTCACCTTCAGGCAGCCTTAGGGGTGTGCGGCGTGCGGCTATTGAGACAGCCAAGGCGCAGTGCCCCGCTGAACAACAACCCCTCAGAACGGTGGTCCTGCAGCGGGGAAGCGGCTCTGCAGTAAGACCAGTGACCGCCCCCCCAACTCCCACGGTGCAGGTATGCTGTTGACCAGACAGCGTACCGAAAATAACATACAGAAAAAAGACATTGAAGAAAACTCTCTGGAGATCAGAGATGTGCATCCTCTCCTGAGGACATTTTTTTCTAAACTGCCTGTTGGAGGGGGCATAGAGGGGAGGAGCCAGCACACCCAGTGAAGAAAATGTAAAGTGCACTTGTCTCCTTTGGACCCTGTCTATACCCCATCGCACTAAGTCTCCCCCAATATCCCTTATGGATGCTGGAGAAACTAGGAAAGCCTCCTGCCGACATTTTATCGATTGGAGCGACTGCGTGTGATGTCACACTGCTGCCATGAAAACTCAGCCGACACAACCCCATTTCCCCAACGCTGCCCCCGCAATGGTCCGCGAACGCATGGCTCCGGTTCAAGAGGGAATGGCTCATACACTACTGTGCAGCGACCTTCCACCCGTCCCAACCAATATGTGGTGCAATCTGACAGTGTGTTGTATGAGCACAACAGGTGTCACCTCCTCGTGTGTGAGCCAACAACTTTATCTCATCTGACACCGACTTCAGGAGTCCATGAAGATGCACCTGCTGAGGTGCGGGACAGTCCCATGGCGTTGCCCAATAGTGAACCCATTCAGATACATGCTTGTTGTTTATGCTTGTAAAGGCGGATGTTAATGTATGTTGTGTTGCTTTAATGTGGAAGGCAGGAAGTTGCTTACACTTGTTGTACAGGAAGTGTCTTTGCAGCCATTATTAAGCATGATGCAATGAGCAGTCTCTTCCAGTGTGCAGTATGAGGATATCACATAGACCACTGGTTCTCAAATTCGGTCCTCAGGACCCCATACAATTCATGTTTTCCCGGTCACCCAGCAGGAGCACAAGTGTAGTCATTACTCACTGATACATTTTAAAAGATCCACAGGTGGAGCTAATTATTTCATTTGCGATTCTGTGAGAACTGGAAAAGGGTGAACGGTTTGCGGTCCGAGTTTGAGAACCTATGCCATAGACCAGGCCTGGCCAACCTGTGGCTCTCCAGCCAGAGGCGTGACTGTGGGAGGCAATGGAGTTGGCTGCCGCAGGGCTACTGCTCTGTAGGGGGGCACCTGTCCTCCCATGCCATTTGTTCAGTGACGCCATTCAATTAAATTAATTGACAGCCGTCACTATCTCTTCCTCCCTACAGTCACACCCTCTTTATTATAGATACACATTTTACAACTGTCAAACCCAGGATTTGAACCCACGACCTATTACACTGGAAGCAGGCACCTTACTGATGCAGCTATTTGCATACAATTAGAATTCTCAGGCTTCCTATACAGGAGCAAATAGCTCCATCAGTAAGGTGCATGTTTCTAGTGTAATAGGTTGTGGGTTCTAATGCTGGGTATGACACTTGTAAAATAATTATCAGAGAAATAATCAGCATTGGGAATGACTGAGCAGAACTATGTAGTGTGTTGCAATGGTTTTGAACTGACAATTGTATGTAGCAGCTTCATATACGGTAGTTCATGTAGTTAGAATCTGCAATCTTGCAATGCAGGAACAAATAGCTCTATCAGTAAGATGTCTTCAGTATAACAGGTCATGGGTTTTAATCCTGGGTATGACAGCTAAGAAATATGTGATTTCAAATATATATACACACACACATGAATATATATATATATATATATATATATATATATATATATATATACACATACATGCATATATTTTTATAAATATAGGGGGGCATCAATATTTATCTTGCCTCCGGGCAACTGGGACAAACTTACGCCACTGTCTCCAGCTGTTGTAAAACTGCAAGTCCCATCATGCCTTGCTGCAGTTTTGCTATTAGGGAATGCTAAAAGTGTGGCAGGGCATGCTGGGATGTGTAGATTCAGAACATCTGGAGAGCCACAGGTTGGCCAGGCCTGCAATAGACTATGTTAGCACTATACTCAAGCTTCCATTATAGTACATTAACCAATGATTGATTAATATATATATATATATATATATATATATATATATATATATATAAAATAAATATTGTAAAATATATAAAACCATTAAGAAAGCACTAACCCCCCTACAACACACACACACACACACACACACACACACACACACGCACGCACGCACGCACGCACGCACGCACGCACGCACACACACACACACACACACACACCTTTCATAAATAATTAAGCTATTACAGTTGAGAGTAGTGATGATGTATCATAGTAAAAATAATAATAATAATAATAATAATTATTATTATTATTATTATTATTATTATTATTATTAAAAAAACTAAACACAACTTGGAGCACTTATGGTATTTCAGTTTTCTTTTAAGGTGAGAACTCCAAGTCAAAGCACATTATTTATTTATTTATTTATTTATGTATGTATTTATTTATTTAGCATTTATTTATTTCATCGGGCTTTGCAACTGATAAGTAAGAAAACAAGACTGGGTAATTACAGACAGAAGAGGTAAGAGAGCCCTTCTCTCACAAGCGCCCAATCTTTATGGAAATATGCATTGATACACAAAGCTAAGTGCTACATGCCGTAACACTTTAACTCAAGCAGAGCTTTTACATACTCAAGAGACTTCTCTTCTGAAGGAAATTCACACCGGCCTTCTAATATTCCCTCTCACATGTATAAACAACAACACACAAAGGAAATGTCATGAAACATGTCAATGACTACTGTTAAGGTTCAGCTATAGAGAATGATAAACACGGGTCCTGCTGAAGAACTGTGTGTGCTAGCTACAGTGTTGTTACTAGTGATGAGCGGGTTCGGTTTCCGAGAAACCGAACCCCCCCGAGCTTTACCTTTTTTACACGGGTCCAAGCCATACTCGGATTCTCCCATATGGCTCGGTTAACCCGAGCGCGCCCGAACGTCATCATCCCGCTGTCGGATTCTCGCGAGATTCGGATTCTATATAAGCAGCCGCGCGTCGCCGCCATTTTCACACGTGCATTGGAGATGATAGGGAGAGGACGTGGCTGGCATCCTCTCCGTTTAGTAGAAGACAGTTGATTTGATTGCTTGTTTATTACTATAATTGTGGGGAGGATTGGGGAGCAGCTGTTAGGAGGAGTACAGTGCAGAGTTTAGTTTTTATCCGTTCTCTGCCTGAAAAAAACGCTCCATACCATATCTGTGCTCAGTGTGCTGCATGATATATCTGTGCTGAGTGCTCACACTGCTTAATTGTGGGGACTGGGGAGCAGCTATAGCAGGAGTACAGTGCAGAGTTTTGCTGACAGTGACCACCAGTATACGTTTGTCTGCCTGAAAAACACTCCATATCTGTGCTCACAGTGTGCTGCTTTATTGTGGGGACTGGGGACCACCAGTATAATTAATATTATATAGGAGGAGTACAGTGCAGAGTGCACTGCTGTACCTACCTCTGTGTCGTCATCCATTAAGTATACTATCCATCTACATTCCTATACCTGTGGTGCATTTTAGTTTAGCAGTTTGCTGACAGTGTCCACCAGGTCCAGTATACTGTATATAGCAGTACGGTAGGCCACTGCTGTACCTACCTCTGTGTCGTCACTCGTCATCCATTAAGTATACTATCCATCCATCTACATTGTATACCTGTGGTGCCTTTTTTTTAGACTAGTTTAGCAGTTTGCTGACAGTGTCCACCAGGTCCAGTATACTGTATATAGCAGTACGGTAGGCCACTGCTGTACCTACCTCTGTGTCGTCACTCGTCATCCATTAAGTATACTATCCATCCATCTACATTGTATACCTGTGGTGCCTTTTTTTTAGACTAGTTTAGCAGTTTGCTGACAGTGTCCACCAGGTCCATTATACTGTATATAGCAGTACGGTAGGCCACTGCTGTACCTACCTCTGTGTCGTCACTCGTCATCCATTAAGTATACTATCCATCCATCTACATTGTATACCTGTGGTGCCTTTTTTTTAGACTAGTTTAGCAGTTTGCTGACAGTGTCCACCAGGTCCATTATACTGTATATAGCAGTACGGTAGGCCACTGCTGTACCTACCTCTGTGTCGTCACTCGTCATCCATTAAGTATACTATCCATCCATCTACATTGTATACCTGTGGTGCCTTTTTTTTTAGACTAGTTTAGCAGTTTGCTGACAGTGTCCACCAGGTCCAGTATACTGTATATAGCAGTACGGTAGGCCACTGCTGTACCTACCTCTGTGTCGTCACTCGTCACCCATTAAGTATACTATCCATCCATCTACATTGTATACCTGTGGTGCCTTTTTTTTAGACTAGGTTAGCAGTTTGCTGACAGTGTCCACCAGGTCCATTATACTGTATATAGCAGTACGGTAGGCCACTGCTGTACCTACCTCTGTGTCGTCACTCGTCATCCATTAAGTATACTATCCATCTACATTCTATACCTGTGGTGTATTTTAGTTGTGCGCAGTAAATATAGTAGTAGGCCATTGCTATTGATGCTGGCATATAATTCCACACATTAAAAAATGGAGAACAAAAATGTGGAGGTTAAAGGGAAAGATCAAGATCCACTTCCACCTCGTGCTGAAGCTGCTGCCACTAGTCATGGCCGAGACGATGAAATGCCATCAACGTCGTCTGCCAAGGCCGATGCCCAATGTCATAGTAGAGAGCATGTAAAATCCAAAACACAAAAGTTCAGTAAAATGACCCAAAAATCAAAATTAAAAGCGTCTGAGGAGAAGCGTAAACCTGCCAATATGCCATTTACGACACGGAGTGGCAAGGAACGGCTGAGGCCCTGGCCTATGTTCATGGCTAGTGGTTCAGCTTCAAATAAGGATGGAAGCACTCATCCTCTCGCTAGAAAAAAGAAAAGACTTAAGCTGGCAAAAGCACAGCAAAGAACTGTGCGTTCTTCAAAATCACAAATCCCCAAGGAGAGTCCAATTGTGTCGGTTGCGATGCCTGACCTTCCCAACACTGGACGGGAAGAGCTTGCGCCTTCCACCATTTGCACGCCCCCTGCAAGTGCTGGAAGGAGCACCCGCAGTCCAGTTCCTGATAGTCAAATTGAAGATGTCACTGTTGAAGTACACCAGGATGAGGATATGGGTGTTGCTGTCACTGGGGAGGAAATTGACAAGGAGGATTCTGATGGTGAGGTGGTTTGTTTAAGTCAGGCACCCGGGGAGACACCTGTTGTCCGTGGGAGGAATATGGCCATTGACATGCCCGGTCAAAATACTAAAAAAATCAGCTCTTCGGTGTGGAATTATTTCAACACAAATGCGGACAACAGGTGTCAAGCCGTGTGTTGCCTTTGTCAAGCTGTAATAAGTAGGGGTAAGGAAGTTAACCACCTTGGAACATCCTCCCTTATACGTCACCTGCAGCGCATTCATCATAAGTCAGTGACAAGTTCAAAAACTTTGGGTGACAGCGGAAGCAGTCCACTGACCACTAAATCCCTTCCTCTTGTAACCAAGCTCCTGCAAACCACACCACCAACTCCCTCAGTGTCAATTTCCTCCATACCCAGGAAAGCCAATAGTCCTGCAAGCCATGTCACTGGCAAGTCTGACGAGTCCTCTCCTGCCTGGGATTCCTCCGATGCATCCTTGAGTGTAACGCCTACTGCTGCTGGCGCTGCTGTTGTTGCTGCTGGGAGTCGATCGTCATCCCAGAGGGGAAGTCGGAAGACCACTTGTACTACTTCCAGTAAGCAATTGACTGTCCAACAGTCCTTTGCGAGGAAGATGAAATAACACAGCAGTCATCCTGCTGCAAAGCGGATAACTGAGGCCTTGGCAGCCTGGGCGGTGAGAAACGTGGTTCAGGTATCCATCGTTAATTCAGAGCCAACTAAAGACTTGATTGAGGTACTGTGTCCCCGGTACCAAATACCATCTAGGTTCCATTTCTCTAGGCAGGCGATACCGAAAATGTACACAGACCTCAGAAAAAGACTCACCAGTGTCCTAAAAAATGCAGTTGTACCCAATGTCCACTTAACCACGGACATGTGGACAAGTGGAGCAGGGCAGACTCAGGACTATATGACTGTGACAGCCCACTGGGTAGATGTATTGCCTCCCGCAGCAAGAACAGCAGCGGCGGCACCAGTAGCAGCATCTCGCAAATGCCAACTCGTTCCTAGGCAGGCTACGCTTTGTATCACCGCTTTCCAGAATAGGCACACAGCTGAAAACCTCTTACGGCAACTGAGGAAGATCATCGCAGAATGGCTTACCCCAATTGGACTCTCCTGGGGATTTGTGACATCGGACAACGCCAGCAATATTGTGCGTGCATTACATCTGGGCAAATTCCATCACGTCCCATGTTTTGCACATACCTTGAATTTGGTGGTGCAGAATTATTTAAAAAACGACAGGGGCGTGCAAGAGATGCTGTCGGTGGCCCGAAGAATTGCGGGCCACTTTCGGCATTCATGCACCGCGTACAGAAGACTGGAGCACCACCAAACATTCCTGAACCTGCCCTGCCATCATCTGAAGCAAGAGGTGGTAACGAGGTGGAATTCAACCCTCTATATGCTTCAGAGGATGGAGGAGCAGCAATAGGCCATTCAAGCCTATACATCTGGCCACGATATAGGCAAAGGAGGTGGAATGCACCTGACTCAAGCGCAGTGGAGAATGATTTCAACATTGTGCAAGGTTCTGCAACCCTTTGAACTTGCCACACGTGAAGTCAGTTCAGACACTGCCAGCCTGAGTCAGGTCATTCCCCTCATCAGGCTTTTGCAGAAGAAGCTGGAGACATTGAAGGAGGAGCTAAAACAGAGCGATTCCGCTAGGCATGTGGGACTTGTGGATGGAGCTCTTAATTCGCTTAACCAGGATTCACGGGTGGTCAATCTGTTGAAATCAGAGCACTACATTTTGGCCACCGTGCTCGATCCTAGATTTAAAACCTACGTTGTATCTCTCTTTCCGGCAGACACAAGTCTGCAGAGGTTCAAAGACCTGCTGGAGACAAAATTGTCAAGTCAAGCGGAACGTGACCCGTCACCATCTCCTCCTTCACATTCTCCCGCAACTGGGGGTGCGAGGAAAAGGCTAAGAATTCCGAGCCCACCCGCTGGCGGTGATGCAGGGCAGTCTGGAGCGAGTGCTGACATCTGGTCCGGACTGAAGGACCTGGCAACGATTACTGACATGTCGTCTACTGTCACTGCATATGATTCTCTCACCATTGAAAGAATGGTGGAGGATTATATGAGTGACCGCATCCAAGTAGGCACGTCAGACAGTCCGTACATATACTGGCAGGAAAAAGAGGCAATTTGGAGGCCCTTGCAGAAACTGGCTTTATTCTACCTAAGTTGCCCTCCCTCCAGTGTGTACTCCGAAAGAGTGTTTAGTGCAGCCGCTCACCTTTTCAGCAATCGGCGTACGAGGTTACTTCCAGAAAATGTGGAGAAGATGATGTTCATTAAAATGAATTATAATCAATTCCTCCGTGGAGACATTCACCAGCAGCAATTGCCTCCAGAAAGTACACGGGGACCTGAGATGGTGGATTCCAGTGGGGACGAATTAATAATCTGTGAGGAGGGGGATGTACACAGTGAAAGGGGTGAGGAATCGGAGGATGATGATGAGGTGGACATCTTGCCTCTGTAGAGCCAGTTTGTGCAAGGAGAGATTGATTGCTTCTTTTTTGGTGGGGGCCCAAACCAACCAGTCATTTCAGTCACAGTCGTGTGGCAGACCCTGTCGCTGAAATGATGGGTTCGTTAAAGTGTGCATGTCCTGTTTATACAACATAAGGGTGGGTGGGAGGGCCCAAGGACAATTCCATCTTGCACCTCTTTTTTCTTTCATTTTTCTTTGCATCATGTGCTGTTTGGGGACAATTTTTTTGAAGGGCCATCCTGCCTGACACTGCAGTGCCACTCCTAGATGGGCCAGGTGTTTGTGTCGGCCACTTGTGTCGCTTAGCTTAGTCACACAGCGACCTTGGTGCGCCTCTTTTTTTCTTTGCATCATGTGCTGTTTGGGGAGTATTTTTTTGAAGGGCCATCCTGTCTTGATTGACACTGCAGTTCCACTCCTAGATGGGCCAGGTGTTTGTGTCGGCCACTTGTGTCGCTTAGCTTAGTCACACAGCGACCTTGGTGCGCCTCTTTTTTTCTTTGCATCATGTGCTGTTTGGGGAGTATTTTTTTGAAGGGCCATCCTGCCTGACACTGCAGTGCCACTCCTAGATGGGCCAGGTGTTTGTGTCGGCCACTTGTGTCGCTTAGCTTAGTCACACAGCCACCTTGGTGCGCCTCTTTTTTTCTTTGCATCATGTGCTGTTTGGGGACTATTTTTTGGAAGTGCCATCCTGTCTGACACTGCAGTGCCACTCCTAGATGGGCCAGGTGTTTGTGTCGGCCACTTGGGTCGCTTAGCTTAGTCACACAGCTACCTCATTGCGCCTCTTTTTTTCTTTGCATCA
Organism: Pseudophryne corroboree; assembly: GCF_028390025.1. NCBI lineage: Eukaryota > Metazoa > Chordata > Amphibia > Anura > Myobatrachidae > Pseudophryne > Pseudophryne corroboree. Next base: position 92,919,458 of record NC_086444.1, on the reverse strand, counting down.
TGTGCTGTTTGGGGACTATTTTTTTAAGTGCCACTGTCTGACACTGCAGTGCCACTCCTAGATGTGCCAGGTGTTTGTGTCGGCCACTTGTGTCGCTTAGCTTAGTCACACAGCGACCTTGGTGTGCCTCTTTTTTTCTTTGCATCATGTGCTGTTTGGGGAGTATTTTTTTGAAGTGCCATCCTGCCTGACACTGCAGTGCCACTCCTAGATGGGCCAGGTGTTTGTGTCGGCCACTTGTGTCGCTTAGCTTAGTCACACAGCCACCTTGGTGCGCCTCTTTTTTTCTTTGCATCATGTGCTGTTTGGGGACTATTTTTTGGAAGTGCCATCCTGTCTGACACTGCAGTGCCACTCCTAGATGGGCCAGGTGTTTGTGTCGGCCACTTGGGTCGCTTAGCTTAGTCACACAGCTACCTCATTGCGCCTCTTTTTTTCTTTGCATCATGTGCTGTTTGGGGACTATTTTTTTGAAGTCCCATCCTGTCTGACTCTGCAGTGCCACTCCTAGATGGGCCAGGTGTTTGTGTCAGCCACTTGTGTCGCTTAGCTTAGTCACACAGCGACCTTGGTGCTCCTCTTTTTGTTCTTTGCATCATGTGCTGTTTGGGGACAATTTTTTTGAAGTGCCATCCTGGCTGACACTGCAGTGCCACTCCTAGATGGGCCAGGTGTTTGTGTCGGCCACTTGGGTCGCTTAGCTTAGCCATCCAGCGACCTCAGTGCAAATTTTAGGACTAAAAATAATATTGTGAGGTGTGAGGTGTTCAGAATAGACTGAAAATGAGTGGAAATTATGGTTATTGAGGTTAATAATACTATGGGATCAAAATGACCCCCAAATTCTATGATTTAAGATGTTTTTGAGGGTTTTTTGAAAAAAACACCCGAATCCAAAACACACCCGAATCCGACAAAAAATTTTCGGTAAGGTTTTGCCAAAATGCGTCCGAATCCAAAACACGGCCGCGGAACGAAACCCAAAACCAAAACACAAAACCCGAAAAATTTCCGGTGCACATCACTAGTTGTTACAAAATACTGACATTGCTGAATGCAGAAGCTGTGCCCAACTGCATGACAGCGAAGTCATTTACAAATGATATTCCAGTTTGCGGGATGGGTAACTCCAAAGAATTTCCAGAGATGGAGGGTGTACAGTACATTTTTTGGACCTTCCCGTGGCAGCGGAAGTCTACAGACCCTCTTTGCTCCATAATATGCCCTTAAGTTTATCAGAAACTCATGCACTTTGGGCATGTACAGTATGCATTACACATATTTGTGAGCCATAACACACCCACAAAATGTTAAGGTTTCTACATGAATATGGAAATAGTTGTTATCATTTAGCTAAGAAAGACAAGCAGCATATCAGATTTATGTTATACAGTGATAACCTTGAGTTTTTTGCAGGCCGTGCTTTGTTTCTAATGGTACGCAATGATTCTATGGACATCTTTACTTTGGGGGTCATTCTGAGTTTATCGCTCGCTAGCTACTTTTAGCAGCCGTGCAAACGCATAGTCGCCACCCACGGGGGAGTGTATTTTCGCTTTGCAAGTGTGCGAATGCCTGTGCAGCCGAGTGCAGCAAAAAAATTTGTGCAGTTTCAGAGTAGCTCTGGACTTACTCAGCCCTTGCGATCACTTCAGCCTGTCCGGTCCCGGAATTGACTTCAGACACCCGCCCTGCAAACGCTTGGACACGCCTGCGTTTTCCCAAACACTCCCATAAAACGGTCAGTTGACACCCATAAACGCCTTCTTTCTGTCCATCACCTTGTGTTTGGCTGTGCGAATGGAATCTACGCTAAACCCATCGCCCATCACCGATCCTTTTTGTACCCGCACTATGCGCCTGTGCATTGCGGTGCATACGCATGCTCAGTTTTGACGTTTTTTTACCTGATCGCGGCGCTGCGAAAGTCGGCAGCGAGCGATCAACTCGGAATGACCCCCTTTATTCTTATAACTAGTTCCATCCCAACCTCCTTCCCTGCTGCATCCCATCCGCCACCCCACACTCCTCTTTATCCTACTACCCCCCTCCCACACTCTGTTCTGTCCTCTCTCCGCCCTGTGATTTTCTCAAACCACCCATTGATTGCCTCATGTCACTGAATAAATTGGGTAAGGACAGGTGATTGGGGTTCCCAACATGTCTGACACTGGATTGTCAGCAGCTACATTCAGACATGTTGCGCCCCCCCCCATCCCGATCAGTGGACCTTACCCCATGCAACTTTTGTGGGGGGGTATTAAGAATTAGGTGTGAGATCTGATAGGCAGCATTAGACATCCCGTGTTGGCTATTCCACCTGACACTTTACAGTATGATATAGAGAATTACTGTTCTTCAAATGGAAAGTGTTGTTAACCACAATGGAGGTCACAGTAAACAATTGCAATGCTAGTAAAGTGATTTGTATTGCAACCGGGCCCCCTGGTGAAAACATTTATAACTAATTTATATTTCAATAAATGGCTACAGCATCCTCTGAATTGTTGTCCAAATTCCTTAGAACTTGCTCCATAGTGATTTAATTAAGGATACTCGGATTCTAACAGCCTCATACACTACTTATAACACCTTATGACCGTACAAACATTTAGGTATAATAATGTGTTTTAAATGGGTACGGGGTGTCCGGTATGATCCCGTGCACTGCACACCCTGCGCACATTATATGAATGACAGTTAGATGTTGATGGTTGTTATGTTCAACTTCTTCACTTTATCTCTCTCAAAGGTTTGAAACATTCCCTCCATTGTCTTGTACTGTATATTAATCAGAGAAGAGTAACGTCATGCTCACTTATAGTAAATGTTGTAAATATATAATGTGAATTAAAATTGAACTGGAAAAATATAAAGGGAGATATGGAAAGTCTTGGAGAGTGATAAAGTTGAGAGATAAAGTAATGACCAATCAGCCCTTAGCTGCCATGCTACAGACTGTGTGTTGAAAAATGACAGTTAGGAGCTGATTGGCGGTTACTTTATCTCTCTCCACTTTATCTCTCCAAGACTTAGTACATCTGCCTTATACACTGATGACTCTGTGTACCATATATGGGTTGGGTATGAAATGCCGGAATGTTGGCGATCACATGACCGAGCGCGGCATCCCAACAGTGTGACTCCCAACAGTGAGAATCCTGACACCGGATGAGGTTTAAGTATTTAACCCCTCTACCCTAACTCTAACACTCCGGGGGAGTCGGCTAGTGCTAAACCTCAGGGGGTGTCGGTTATGGCTAACCCTTAGGGGGTGTTAGCTACAGCTAAACCCCCACCCCCTAGTGCCTTAACCTCCCCCCAAGTGCCTAACTCTACCCCACCCTCCCCCAGGCCCTTACCCGCTACCCAATACTCACCTTCGGGATATCAGCTTCGGTGTCCCGGCACCAATCTCCTGAGGGGTGTCGGGGTTCCGGCATCGGTCACATGACCGCCGGGATGCCAAACGGGGAAGGCACACTGAAAATTGTGCACTTTTATGGCCACAGCTATGACCCATCAAAACTGCTGTAGTTACCCATCCACCAATATATATATCAAGGAGCAGCGGATATATACCTCTTTGTTCAGTAAACCAACAGATAGAAACACAATTCTTAGAAGTGACAGCTTCCATCCCCAGGCGACCATTAGAGGGCTCGCGTACTCGCAATCCCTAAGGGTTTGTCGCATCACAAATGATCCGAGTGAGACGGAGAAACAATTATAAATTATGTTGATAAATTTGTTTTAAGGGGATATTCCCCAAAAGATTTGTTATTTGCAAAGAATAAAGCTCTTAGTAAAAACAGGCAGGAGTTGTTAAAAGTAAAGGACAAAAAATATATATCCAAAACTATTCCATCGGTAAACGAATAATACTCCAAGTAGACAGACCACAAAAAAAGTAAAACAATTGTGGCCGATTGTAGCCACTGACCCAGATCTCAAGGAGCTTTATGGCACTCGTATTCTACCCAGCTACACACGTAGTCGGAGTATCCGTGACATAGTAGTTAAAAATAACATCACGAATTTTGACACTAAGAAAATGAAAACACAATCGCTAGGCCGCACAAATGGTTGCCATCGGTGCCTGGGAGGCACCACTTGCGGATACATGCAGGTGGGGGACTATGTCACTCATGCATACTCTGGGAAAAGATTTAAAATTAGGTGGCCACTTACCTGTACCACGAGATTTGTGGTATACGTGTTGTTTTGCCCATGTGGCTTACAGTACGTGGGCAAAACGACGCAACAATTTAAGGAAAGAATGGTGCAGCATCGTACCGCCATCAGAACTGCTATTCAAATGGGTAAAAGCAAGCAACATGTGGCCCGCCATTTTGCAGTAAAAAAACATGGGGTTGTAACTTTGAAATATATAATTGTGGACCATGTGCCTCAGTCAAGGGATCCGGTCTCTAGGTCGACAGTAACTAGGTCGACAATGTTAAGGTCGACCACTATTGGTCGACAGTAACTAGGTCGAGAGGGTTTCAAGGTCGAGAGGGTCTCTAGGTCGACATGTTCTAGGTCGACAGGTCAAAAGGTTGACATGAGTTTTTCACATGTTTTTTCTTTTCTTTAACTTTTTCATACTTAACGATCCACGCGGACTACGATTGGGAATAGTAACCTTACCCGAAGCTCGCTCGCCATGCAAGGGGACACGGTGCACTAATTGGGGTTCCTGGTCACTGTACGGAGAAAACGACACAAAAACCCCCATTAAAAACTCATGTCAACCTTTTCACCTGTCGACCTACACCATGTCGACCTAGAGACCCTGTCGACCTAGCATCCCTGTCGACCTACTTACTGTCCACCAATAGTTTTCGACCCAAACATGGTTGACCTAGACACTGTCGACCCTATGAACCACACCCCTCAGTCAATTAGGGGAGGTAATAGGCAAAAGAGGTTGTTACAATTAGAGGCACAATGGATACATAGACTAGATTCCATAGTACCCGGGGGTCTTAATGAATCTATGGGGTTGAGCTGTTTCCTATAGATCACACAATGGGGGTAATTCCAAGTTGATCGCAGCAGGAATTTTGTTAGCAGTTGGGCAAAACCATGTGCACTGCAGGGGAGGCAGATATAACATGTGCAGAGAGAGTTAGATTTGGGTGGGTTATTTTGTTTCTGTGCAGGGTAAATACTGGCTGCTTTATTTTTACACTGCAAATTAGATTGCAGATTGAACACACCACACCCAAATCTAACGCTCTCTGCACATGTTATATCTGCCTCCCCTGCAGTGCACATGGTTTTGCCCAACTGCTAACAAAGTTCCTGCTGCAATCAACTTGGAATTATCCCCATTATGCTGAATATCGGGGGTCATTCCGAGTTGTTCACTCGTTGCTGATTTTCGCAACGGAGCGATTTAGGCAAAAATGCGCATGCGCATGGTACGCAGTGCGCATGCGCTAAGTATTTTAGCACAAAACTTATAAACATCTTAGTGATAATTGGTGGACCCCTTTCTTTGAAAGTAAAGCATTCATAACCATAACCAGAAATAACGACACTGAGACTTGAATTTGGCAGAAAATTGCTAGCTATTTATTTGTCCCTAACCATTGGGTAACCTGTAATAAAAGAGATTAATTTAATATGCCGCTCCAGCTGGCATATGGTGGCGGCCCAAAAGAACGGCTCCTTAATCTAACTTAACTTAAATAACTAAATCCTATAAATTTACCAAAAGCTTACCATAAACCGGTAATAGGTGACAACTCAACCCCCACAGTGACTACCCACCGCTCCTGGGTGCCCTGCCGCTGCCTTCCCGGATGGGTGGTCAAGCGGCCATAAGTCGATGGAGGTGAGTGCACCTAAACCAACAACAAACTGTAAAACACTACAGTTTTCTCTACCATACGAAACTGCCGTTCTTTTCCGCCAATAAATAGCCAACGATAAAACAGCCAACAACTTAGAGCCAAAGCACCACGTGCCATCATTTCCAACTACCAGGGCGGGTGGGTGGGAAACCGAGTCACCAAGAGACTTAAAATGGCTTCACCTTCCCTATATATATCAAGCCCTCCCCCTTAAAGAAGGCTGCACTTTCCTTACAGCTAGGTCCACCCCTCCCCAGATGTTTAACCCTTTCCTCTCCTATGCAGTCAATACTCTCTTCTAAACATCTTAGTGATAATTGGTGGACCCCTTTCTTTGAAAGTAAAGCATTCATAACCATAACCAGAAATAACGACACTGAGACTTGAATTTGGCAGAAAATTGCTAGCTATTTATTTGTCCCTAACCATTGGGAAACCTGTAATAAAAGAGATTAATTTAATATGCCGCTCCAGCTGGCATATGGTGGCGGCCCAAAAGAACGGCTCCTTAATCTAACTTAACTTAAATAACTAAATCCTATAAATTTACCAAAAGCTTACCATAAACCGGTAATAGGTGACAACTCAACCCCCACAGTGACTACCCACCGCTCCTGGGTGCCCTGCCGCTGCCTTCCCGGATGGGTGGTCAAGCGGCCATAAGTCGATGGAGGTGAGTGCACCTAAACCAACAACAAACTGTAAAACACTACAGTTTTCTCTACCATACGAAACTGCCGTTCTTTTCCGCCAACAGCGAAAGACTCATCCCCAAGATCTTTCGCACCGCCACCATAAACCTACCCTAACTCCTGCAAAGCGAAACCTAGATCCTCCAGAAACAACATCATCCCCTCATTGGATAGATGTACTCCATCGCGCCGGAAAAGGTGGCTGTCTCTGAACCGTATCCTCGGGTGGCGAACCACCCCCCCACCGTGGGACAGCACCCACTTTGCCACAGCTCCGTTCACCTTTTTCCGGGCCTCATCAATCCGGCGACCATCCGCCACACCCCTCCAACACAATCTCGGCACCATCATGGAAAAAACCAACACACAGTTGGTCCATTGCGCGGTCACACTTGCCAGATCCTGTATCATGGCCCACCGCAGCTCCAAGGATGTCCTCTTCCCCAAGTCGTTGCCACCTAGATGGACAACCAAAACCCTAGGGACTCCATGCTCTCTGGCCTGACTCACTAACTTACTCCTCAGCTCACCCCACATCATTCCTCGCCAGCCGAGCCATCTGACACCCTGAGATCCAAACAATGCCTGAGACCCTTCCGAGGCCACAAACCTGGCCGCCCAGTAAATGTAAGAGTGGCCAACCACCCAAATGGGCAAACAGTCTTCGAACCATCCTGAAGGGAAAAAAGAGGGGTAGAATTGATTACTAAGAGGCTTATTTAATGTTTATACTGAAGGATCTGCCAAAAAGAAAAACTGTAGATCTCGCCATTGCAGCAGTCACGGCCTAGCCGACTGCACCATGTTTCGTTGCCAATTTTAAAACGCAATTAAAGACACGAAAGGGAAAATCAAATAAAACAAACGAAATAAAAAAGGGGGGGGGGGGGTATAAAAAGGGAAACACATGTAATAACTCAGCTGGAGGTGAACGTAAAGACCTGCTGAGGGACTCTGATTAGACCAAATTAGCCGAATTATAGATTAGAATTCAGTCCGTCAAGTCAGGCAAAAAATCGCAAATAACTCCAGACCCCCGTTGCCGGCTCATGCCAGCAACGGCGAGTAGCTAATCCCTGAGTAGGATAACAAAACGGGGGAAACAAACATTAACAAACGCACAAAGTCATGAAAACACAGAACTGAAACAGCATAACAAATTGCAATTAACAATGCCCCCAGCGCCGGGTGCCCTCTCAAGTGACAGGGCGAATATATCGCTTATAACTGGACGACTTCCATCGCCCTACCGCCTGGATCTCAGTTCTGGAGAAACCCGCCGCAGCTGCCGACGTCGCCGCGCCTATCCGAAAGGAATGGGTACCGAAAGCAGCAGGCGAGAGGCCCAAGCCCGTCAGACAGCGACCCAGCATCCACCGGAACTGGTATTTTGTGACTGGCAGCCCGTCATAGTGCAATAGCCATGACCCCTCCTTAGCGGGTCGTACTCCCAGATATTGCATTGCCAGACCCACTGGGCAGACGCTTACCTCTAGCGCCGGAACCATCGTAACCCAGCGCCCTCTGCCCACTTGATCCGTCTTGGATCGCCGCAATCTGCACAGCAAGGACCTCTCACCCACTACTACGTCCCCGACCAGCATGCGCGATTCCGACCTCTTGGAAGGCGCTACCAATTCCGAAACTCGAAAAGCCCCGTGGTAAGCCATCGAGAAAGCTAAACGGAACAAAAGCGCCTCAAACCTAGACGACGCTATTCGCCCCACCGCCTCGATGACGGCCGGCAACAAAGCCGCATCGATGGGCCGCCTCTTATCCGGCGGCGTCGGCGCAACTCGCGCCCAACCTTTCATAGCCTTCCGTAGAACCTCGCTTTTCGTTACATCCGGGACGCCTCGCAGCTTGCAGAAGAATGAGACGCCCGCCAAGTATCGGGACACCACCGCTCGTGACCTACCGGAAACGTAGAGCTGCCACATAAAAGAAAGCATCAGCCGATGCTTGCTCTTACCTTGGTGTTGACGACTCTGGACAAACTCCTCCCACTCGCTCCACGCTTGCCCGTACGCCTTGAGCGTGGCCGGCGCTACTGACCGCAACGCTAGACCTTCCAATCCGGCCCGATCACCTGCCAAACATAATCAGGACAGTGAAAACCCTGCTTTTCGGCTTCGGGTGCCAAAACCCAAAACCTCTCCCACTGTCCCCGCGACAATGCATCTGCGATTTTGTTTTCCAAGCCGGGAACATGCTGCGCCCGGAACCATAGATTCCTACGCAAGCATGTCAAAAGCAAATGCCCGAGCACCCTCAGAACCACTAGCGATTTTGCCCTCTGGTTATTAATCGCATGCACTACGCCCAGATTGTCGCATCTAAACACTATGCTGCGATTAGCCAACCGGTCTCCCCAAACTTCCAGGGCTACCATAATGGGAAACAGCTCCAGTAACAACAGATCCCTCGTAAAACCCTCGCTATGCCAGCTTTCCGGCCAAGATGCCACACACCACGATCCCTCCAAAAAACAACCAAATCCATAGGCACCTGCGGCATCGGTAAACAGCTGCAACCGGTCGTTGTCTACAGCTGGCGCTTGCCATATGCTCACACCGTTGAAATCCTCCAGGAACGAAGCCCATACGGCCAGATCCCTTTTTAATTCGGAGGACAATCGAATGAAATGATGAGGCCTGGCACACCCCGCCGTTGCCCTTTCGAGCTTCCGGCAGAAAACCCTGCCCATCGGGATTACCCGACAAGCAAAGTTAAGCATGCCTAGCAAGGACTGCGCCTGCCGCAGCGTGACCTTACGCGAGCCTTTGAACCGACAAATGGTTTCGCGGAGCTTCGACACTTTGTCCTGAGGCAAACGACACTCCCCCGCCACTGTGTCGATTTCAATCCCCAAGAACGATAGACAGGAGTCAGGACCCTCCGTTTTGTCCTCGGCTACAGGAACACCGAAGTGGTGAAAGAGAGCCTGTGTGCTAAACAACAAATCCGCGCACCTCGTGTCGTTCGCCGGACCTGCGCATAGGAAGTCGTCGAGGTAATGTGCCACCCCGTGGCCGCCTGACGCCGACTCCACACACCAATGAAGAAAAGTGCTAAAGCGCTCGAAAAATGAGCATGAAACGGAACATCCCATCGGCAGACATTTGTCGATGAAATACTCCGTCCCAATCCGGAAACCCATGAAGCGGAATGAGTCAGGATGTAATGGCAATAATCGAAAGGCTGACTCAACATCGATCTTAGCCATGAGGGCCCCGCTCCCGTAGCTGCGGACCATCTCTAGCGCCTCGTCAAATGACTGATACACCACCGAGCAAAAAGCCGGTGGTATTGCGTCGTTGACCGAAGCCCCCGGCGGGTAAGACAGATGCTGTATGAGCCGAAAAGCGCCCGGGGTCTTCTTTGGAACCACCCCGACCGGGGAGATGACTAAGTCCTCCACCGGGGGTGATCTAAAAGGCCCCCCCATCCTGCCCAACCTGACCTCCTTATCTACTTTCTCCCGCAGGACGGTCGGCAATGCCCGTGCAGACTGGAGGTTTCTCTGCGCCCGCACTGATACCTCGCTTGCAACAGGCAAGCGGAAACCAAACTTGAAACCGTCTAACAAAAACTTTGCATCCGTCCTATTTGGATACATATAAAGCCACTTTCCCATCGTTTCCAACTTAACTGGCGTTGGGGCTCTGCTGAGCGGTCCCGCTCGCGGCCTGTTTCGAGTACGCCTGCTTTCCTTTGCTTCCCTGTCGCCCCCCTTTAAAACAAGAGGAGGCTGGGTGGGCTCCCCCACAATGGTTGCAGGAGTGACGAAACCGACACTGCTTGCCATATGAACATGCTCCGCTATTAAACGCGAAGCATTTCCCCCTAGCAGCAGACCGTCCGCCCCCGCGAGCGGCCGATACGCTTGTCCTGGCCATTCCTACGTCCGTCGACGCCCCCTGGGCTGATGACCCCGCGCGACGCATACCTGCTCCCTGTTTCTGGGGCTCCACCTCTTGTTGCGATGCCCGGGTCACTTTAAGCCAGACCTCCACATCTTTAAAACCAAAATCCATGACCCGCAGCCCGTCCTGTTTCTCCCGAAACTCTTGGTCATATTGCCGCCATTCCGATCCCGCGGACGTGCGCTGCATGTCATGTACGAGATGCAGATACCGGATAATATTCATATGTTCTTCCGGCCTATCCTCCAAATAGCATGCCGCAAACACCCAAAAACCGGCCAGCCAATTATCAAAAGACCGGAAAGCTTCTGTCCCCATGCCCGTCTTAGCGGCCGCCGCTTTGTAGTCCCTTTTCATGGCCCTAGTGAAGACGAACGGTCTACGAGGTCACCCCTACGTATCTTCTTGCGGCAGCTATCACGCAGCCCCCTCATGACTGCGGTGTACTCGCAGCGCACTACCCCCGGCAGATCGCGCCGCTTTTTTGCCCTACGCTCCTCTACACTCATTCGCCTGCGTCGCTTGCGCCTCTTCTGCTTCTTCGCCGCCCTTTTGGCAAGTTTCTCGGCCTCCCTCCTTGCCCTAACGGTACTATCCGCGTCGGACGCTTGCGACACCAAAGAGGAGGATGAGGAGGAGGATGAAGAGCTACGCGAACTCGAGCTCGCGGTGGAATTTGAAACAGACTGCACCAACTCACCGGATGCCGTCGACCTCTCCGACTCGGATTGCTCGTCGTCTTCATTCCACTCTTCGTCCACTGCGAAGTCCACCGAGTCCCCTTCACCTTGGTCCCCTGTGGAAGACAAAACAGAAGAGGGCCCGGCCCCCGCGTACGACGCAGGCCGGGCACCCCGTGTGGAATACGCAGCGCCCGAGCCTCCCTGCCGCTCGCGGTCTGGCTCTAGATCCAGCTCCGCCGCTGCAGCCCCCAGCTCTTGGCAGGCTCTTGATATTCGCTGTGCCGCTGACGACCTGCCCTTGTCCGAACCCCTGCGCCCTGCAGCTCGGCCGGAATCCGCCGTTGCTCTGGGGGAGGCCACTGCAGCTAATGGCACCAGAGCCTGCGCAACCGTGGCCAGTGCCGACGCTATGGCCCCGGGGGAATCCCATGCGGCACGCCCCCCGGAATTGTCGCCCGAAGGGCGACCGGTCCTTGGATGGGCGCGAGCCCGCGCCCTTTGACCGCCCGACACTCCCCGGGGGACCCGCCCCTCCTGTTCTGACCCGAAGGCAATATCCCCTCGGCCTATACGGAGGCTCCCCCTTTCCGATCCTTCTTCTTCCCTATCCAGGGAAGGAGAAGAATCCCCTGATCCGGGGGAGGACCCGCTGGCTTGTACCGCTGCCCGGGCCGCGGCCCTGCGGCCGCTGACCCATTCTCTGTCACTCCGCCTGCCGCGGGATCCACCGCGTCCGGCGTCAGTGACAGGGACCTGCTGCCCTCCCCTGCGTGCTCCCCCGCGCGTCACCTGACCCGCGGAGGGCGCACCCGGATGCCGTCGGTGGCCGCCCCTTGTGACACCTGCAGTGCCCCCTTCGTTCATATTTCCCAATATGCCCCCAGCGTTGCCTCCCTGAGGCACACGCCGCACCCCCCTCAACCTGCCTCTCCCCCGGCCGGACTCCGGCATCCGGGGAGAAGACGAGGTTGCTGACATGCTTCTCTGCCCTTCTGGCGTCGCTGCGCGCGCACGTGCGCGGCAAGCGGCGCCCGGAGCGAGCGGGGGCGCGCGCGCACCGCGATCGCGCGCCCCACGTCCACCCGCCAGCTGCCTCCCGGCCTGTTCCTCCTGCCCGGCCGCCGCGCGAGGCTCCTGACTAGTCCCCGCGCGGCGACCGCCAGCTCCCTCCACCCTCCTCGCCCCCCGCCCGGCCCGAGCAGCCGTCTGCGGCGGGGAAGGAGAGCGTGCCTCGGTCGTACCCTGGTGTCCCCTGTCGCGCGCACGCGCGCGCACCCGGGCTCCCACCATGAAAGCGGGCTCGGCGGCTCCCGGCGGGGACGGCCGCCGCCCGCCGACCCTAGAGCGACTAGCAGGGACCTCCGATCCCCCACGCCGCCCCCGTCTAGCCGGAGTGTCCGACCCGGCACCCGGCGACGAGTCCGCCCGGGCCCCGCCAGCGCTGCCTGTGGGCGCACCCGATGAGGCCCTAGGGGACGGAGCCCCGTCCCCCACACCGCCCACCGCCGCCTCAGGGCCCGAACGGCCGTCCGACCCACGGAACCGAGCCGGGGCCCTTAGCAAGCGCTGGGGGCGAGAGGACATAGCAGCAGCCTTGTATTCAAAACAACAAGGGACACCCTGGGCACTGGAGAGGAGAGCACACTCAAAGGGGGGGGCAGCCTATCTCTGTGACACAGCAGGGAATATAAATGAAACAAATTTTGCTGGCACTGCAGCACTCACCAAACCGAGTCACCAAGAGACTTAAAATGGCTTCACCTTCCCTATATATATCAAGCCCTCCCCCTTAAAGAAGGCTGCACTTTCCTTACAGCTAGGTCCACCCCTCCCCAGATGTTTAACCCTTTCCTCTCCTATGCAGTCAATACTCTCTTCTTAGATTTACTCACGTCCGAACGAAGAATCTTCATCGTTGAAGTGATCGGAGTGTGATTGACAGGAAGCGGGTGTTTCTGGGCGGAAACTGACCGTTTTCTGGGAGTGTGCGGAAAAACGCAGGCATGCCAGGATAAAACGCAGGAGTGTCTGGAGAAACGGGGGAGTGGCTGGCCGAACGCAGGGCGTGTTTGTGACGTCAAACCAGGAACGAAATGAGCTGAGCTGATCGCAGTTTAGGAGTAAGTCTCGAGCTACTCAGAAACTGCTAAGAATTTTCTATTCGCAATTCTGCTACTCTTTCGTTCGCAATTCTGCTAAACTAAGATACACTCCCAGAGGGCGGCGGCTTAGCGTTTGCACGGCTGCTAAAAGCAGCTAGAGAGCGAACAACTCGGAATGAGGGCCATCATCACTAGCGTGCTAACAGCAGGAGAGGTTATTTTGTTAGCAGAGGCCATAACATTGGTAATATGGGAAGCTTAGTTAGTCACAGCTAGGGAGGCCAATCCCGGGATTTGGGCCCAAAAATGCCGGGATTTGAATCCCGGGATTGGAGCATCCAATCCCGGGATTCACGGGATTACACTGCGCATGTGCGGGAGGGAGTGTGTGTAAGTAATACTACTTACACTTAGGCGGGCGGCAGCCATAGACGAACGCTGAACGCGGCGGCACTTCAAATGTGGCGCCGGCCGCCAGCCAATCAGAGCTGGCGGACCGGCAGCCAATCAGGGAAGCTGTCGCGGCAGCCAATCAGGAGCGACTGCTGCGGCCGCTTCCCTGATTGGCTGCTTGTCCGCCAGGTCTGGTTGGCTGGCGGCCGGCGCTTCATTTGAAATGCCTCCGCGTTCAGTGTGTCCATGGCTGGCGCCCACCTAATAGTAAGTGGTACTTACACCCACCCTCCCTCCTGAGCCGCTACCAACCCTCCCCGCTACCTACTGTACATCCTCCCGCCCAGCTACCTACACCCTCCCTCCCAGCTACCTACACCCTCCGAACCGCTACCTACACCCTCCCGCCCAGCTACCTACAACCTCCCGCCCAGCTACCTACACCCTCCGCACCGCTACCTACACCCTCCCTCCCAGCTACCTACACCCTCCGAACCGCTACCTACACCCTCCCGCCCAGCTACCTACACCCTCCCGCCCAGCTACCTACACCCTCCGCACCGCTACCTACACCCTCCCGCCCAGCTACCTACACCCTCCGCCCAGCTACCTACACCCTCCGCACCGCTACCTACACCCTCCCGCCCAGCTACCTACACCCTCCCGCCCAGCTACCTACACCCTCCGCACCGCTACCTACACCCTCCCGCCCAGCTACCTACACCCTCCCGCCCAGCTACCTACACCCTCCGCACCGCTACCTACACCCTCCCGCCCAGCTACCTACACCCTCCTGCACTGCTACCTACACCCTCCCTCCCTTCCCCGCCGCTACCTACACCCTCCCGCACCGCTACCTACCCTCCAGCGCTGCTCCCTACACCCTCCTTCACTGATCCCTACTGCAACCCCGGGATCCCGGGAATACCGGGATTGATCGTTTTTCAATCCCGAATCCCGGGATTGAAAAAACGGCCCGGGATTGGCCTCCCTAGTCACAGCAGTATGTGCAGGTAGACTGCATATGTGTATGTTTGTTTATTGCTTATATTACCAATGATGTTTAGTTTGTAAACATCTCTTAATGTTTTTTTCTGGCACATAGGGGGTCATTCCGATCCGATCGCAGCCCTGCTATGATAAAATACACTCCCCCATAGGCGGAGATTAGTTGATCGCACCAGCAGCAAAAAGTTGCTTGGTGCGATCAACTTGGAATGACCCCCCATAGTGTACTTGGTAGTTATGGTTACCACGCTGGGTGTCCCTAGACAGCGTCCCGACATCACAGGCTACGGACAACGTCATTTCCGGTTCCGTATGACGGCCTCGCTGACAGGCGGGAGGCTCTATGGACGGGGAAGAGGATGGTAAAGTATACATGTCTTTTTGTGTGATGTGTGTTGTTATCCTGATGAAAGAGGTGACACCCCGAAACGTTGATGAATAAAACACTGTAATGTTTTGACCACTACATCTGTCCCGGAGTGCCGCTGCTTTTGTACCATATATATACATACACATAAAATGGTGATATACAGCATATTCATTATTTTAATAATGCATGTCAACATTTCTGTGTGCACTCACATGTTCACTATATCTACAACAAAGGGAAGAGTTTAACTTGCCAGTTTATAAAAAGATAGAGATCACCCAAGTGCATGGACAGTGATGATGTCATGCTGTCTCCCAGAACCTCCCACCGAAGCCACAGTTGCTAGGAAACGATACAACATCACTACCCCCGGACCACCCCCTTCACGTACGGCTGCCGGGCTGCAGGTGGGATACGGACAAGTGTGGGAGAATGTGGAGGCTGGCTTTTGCGGGTGGCTGGGAGTGACAGTCGATTTTCGGGAGCCTCCTGGCCATTCTTGGAGAGTGTGTTGCTGGCGCAGCTGAGCCAGGGCGCCCCTCTCTATGTGGCACCCTACTCTGCTGCGTAACCAGTGTATGGCTAAAACCGGCCCTTGGTATTATGGATAGGATACTAGGGCTGATTACCAGTGTGGGTTAAGGTTAGGGGTTGTTATTATTAGGGATATATATATGTATATATATTTTTATATATATATATATATATATTATATATATATATATATATATATATATATATATACAAGCAGAGGGTCCACACTCACGTTAGAGTATATATAAAGTGCTGGGGTGACATCCAATGAGGGGAAAACATCCAACTCCAGTACAATTTCCAAATAAGGGGAGCACTCACCAGTCTTCAAGCAGACATAAGATTTATTAAAGCCATCACTGATGGCTTTAATAAATCTTATGTCTGCTTGAAGACTGGTGAGTGCTCCCCTTATTTGGAAATTATATATATATATATATATATATATATAAAATATCCCGGCGATTGGGATGCCGGCTGTCAAAATACCGACCAGTAGATTCCAATCCCGACACTTACTAATTAAGTAAGATAACCCTGATCCCTATCCCCCCTAACCCACCCTCCCTCCTTCCGCCCACAGCCTAACCCTAACCCTCCCTGGTATTGCGTAACCCCCCACCCACAGCCTAACCCTAACCCTCCCTGGTATTGCGTAACCCCCCACCCACAGCCTAACCCTAAGCCTCCCTGGTATTGCCTAACCCCCCACCCACAGCCTAACCCTAAGCCTCCCTGGGGATGCCTAACCCCCTCCCCAGCCTAACCCTTACCCTCCCACCCCTGCAGCCTAACCTTCCCACCCCCGCAGCCTAACCCTACCTGCAGCCTAACCCGCCCACTCGTGCAGCCTAACCCTCCCCCTACCTGCCGCCTAACCCTAACCCTCTCCCTACCCGTAGCCTAACCCTCCCCCTACCCACAGCCTAACCCTAACCCTCCCACCTCTGCAGCCTAACCCTCCCACCCCCGAAGCCTAACCCTTAAACCCTTGCAGCTTAACCCTAACCTCTTCCCACCAAATAGTAATCTGGAGCCATCCTACAACGCTACACTGGTTCCCCCAAGCCCGCAGTTCATAATGGAGATGCACAGACTATACAGTGTATATATATATATATATATATATATTACTGTATATATAGATTTTTTTTATATATACTGTATAATATATATATACTGTATAAACACATGGTAGGGTGATACAGTCTGACATTGGGGCTGTGCCTCACACTTTTGTAGTGTTACACAGAACCCAACATCATCCCCCAACAATGTAGAGGCCCCCTTGCATGACAACCACAACGGTGGCAGGAGCAGACTGCCGGGATAACAGTCCCACACGGCGGCCCCTGTGTGCAACGATGTGGCTCACTCCTGGCTGCACATGGAGCAAGTCGCCATGGCCCTAACTGTGCGGAGTTTGTATATTCTCCCCGTACTTGCGTGGGTTTCCTCCGGGTACTCCGGTTTCCTTCCACAATCCAAAAATATACTGGTAGGTTAATTGGCTCCCAAAAAAAAAAAAAAAAATAATTAACCCTAGCGTGAATGTGTGTGTGTGTACATGTGATAGGGAATATAGATTGTAAGCTCCACTGGGGCAGGGACTGATGTGAATGGGCAAATATTCTCTGTACAGCGCTGCGGAATATGTGTACGCTATATAAATAACTGGTAATAAATAATAATAATAATAATAATAAATAAATAGGGAGCCATGTATGGTGCGGTGCTGTCAGTGTGTAACCCGCTGCCTGCAGGACCCTCTGCCACTGCTCACCTCTTCTCTCTGCTGGGCTGTGAGGGTGAGTTGCAAGATGGGGACACGCATGGGATGTTGGCTGGGGGGGGGGGGGGGGTAACACCGAAGTCGAAACATCGGGTTCCAGCAGCTCCGTGTTCTTCCTTTCTTCCTTATGGACACGGCAGAGGGAGCAGATCTTTTACATGGTCAGCGGGTCAGGAGGTTGGGGGGCAGTGAGTGACGCAGTCACTTCCCTCATTTTTTTTTGTTGAACACAGCGCTGCCCTTAAAGTGCTGCCGCCCTTAGACAGCTACCTAAAGCTGCCTAATGGTGGCGCCGGCCCTGGCAGGGGGGAACTGTTGTATAGAAAACTGGCGCAGACAAGTGAAAGGGAGACACAGAGGGCAGGATGGATAAACATGGAACAAAGGGCCTAATTCAGACCTGATCGCTAGGGTGCATTTTTGTATCCCTGCGATCAAGTAGTCGCCGCCTACAGCGGGAGGGTATGGAGTGTGTGCAGGTGTGTGATCGCATTTGTAGCAGAACTGCACAAACCTGTTTGTGCAGTCTCTGCTCAGCCCAGGACTTACTCTGCTGCTGTGATGATTGGGGCCGGAGCTGTCTTCAGAAACCTCCAAACGCCTGGTCCCTCCTGCATTTTCCCGGACACTCCTTGAAAACGGTCAGTTGCCACCCACAAATGCCCTCTTCCTGTCAATCTCCTTGCGATCGCCGGTGCGTTCGGATTTTTCGCACCATCCCGTCGCTTCCCGGCGCTCCCCGGCACTTACGGACCGTTGTGCCTGCGCATTGCGGTGCATGCGCAGTTCAGACCTGATCGCCCTCTGTGCAAAAATGCACAGCAGCGTTCAGGTCTGAATTAGCCCCAAAATGCGGGACAAAGCACTGAATCCAAAAGAAACAATTTTATAAATATCAATATGAAATCACAGGTAAGTATAATGTATCTACCTCTGAGGCAGGGGAATATCTAGGGGTCCGAGCGCCCCTGGCAAAGTCACATCCGTCCCCCCTCCCTTCACACTCTCACACACACACATACACATATTTGAAATAAGGAAAGCGTGTCAAAAAAGGAACGTGGCCTTGTGGGGAAGGGGCATGGCCACACAATATTACTTCCAATTCAAATTATGCCACACAGTATCACATTACACCGCACAGTAGTGTCCATTGGGGGTAATTCTGAGTTGATCGCAGCAGCAAATTTGTTAGCAGTTGGGCAAAACCATGGGGGGTCATTCCAAGTTGTTCGCTCGTTGCCGATTTTCGCTATGCTGCGATTTCTTGCTAATTGCGCATGTGCAAGGCATGCAGGGCACATGCGCTTAGTTATTTAACTAAAAACGTAGCAGATTTGCATTGGATCCTGCAACGCTTTTCAGTCGCTCTGCTGATCGGTTAATGATTGAAAGGAAAGGGGCGTTTCTGGGTGGTAACTGAGCGTTTTCCGGGAGTGTGCTAAAAAACGCAGGCATGTCAGGTAAAAACGCGGGAGTGTCTGGAGAAACGGGGGAGTGGCTGGCCGAATGCAGGGCGTGTTTGTGACGTCAAACCAGGAACTAAACGGACTGAGCTGATCGCAATCTGTGAGTATGGGGGTCATTCCGAGTTGTTCGCTCGTTATTTTTTTCTCGCAACGGAGCGATTAGTCGCTAATGCGCATGCGCAATGTCCGCAGTGCGACTGCGCCAAGTAAATTTACTATGCAGTTAGGTATTTTACTCACGGCATTACGAGGTTTTTTCTTCGTTCTGGTGATCGTAATGTGATTGACAGGAAGTGGGTGTTTCTGGGCGGAAACTGGCCGTTTTATGGGAGTGTGTGAAAAAACGCTACCGTTTCTGGGAAAAACGCGGGAGTGGCTGGAGAAACGGAGGAGTGTCTGGGCGAACGCTGGGTGTGTTTGTGACGTCAAACCAGGAACGACAAGCACTGAACTGATCGCACTGGCAGAGTAAGTTTCGAGCTACTCAGAAACTGCTAAGAAGTGTCTGGCCCTCATTCCGAGTTGATCGGTCGCAAGGCGAATTTAGCAGAGTTACACACGCTAAGCCGCCGCCTACTGGGAGTGTATCTTAGCATCTTAAAATTGCGACCGATGTATTCGCAATATTGCGATCACAAACTACTTAGCAGGTTTAGAGTAGCTTCAGACTTACTCTGCCTGTGCGATCAGTTCAGTGCCTTTCGTTCCTGGTTTGACGTCACAAACACACCCAGCGTTCGCCCAACCACTCCCCCGTTTCTCCGGCCACTCCTGCGTTTTTTCCGGAAACGGTAGCGTTTTCAGCCACACGCCCATAAAACCCCGTGTTTCCGCCCAGTAACACCCATTTCCTGTCAATCACATTACGATCGCCGGAGCGATGAAAAAGCCCTGAGTAAAATACTTTCTTCATAGCAAAGATACTTGGCGCAGTCGCAGTGCGAATATTGCGCATGCGCACTAAGCGGAATTTCACTGCGATGCGATGAAAAATACCGAGCGAACGACTCGGAATGAGGGCCGTCTATTCGCAATTCTGCTAATCTTTCGTTCGCAATTTTGAGAAGCTAGGATTCACTCCCAGTAGGCGGCGGCTTAGCGTGTGCAAAGCTGCTAAAAGCAGCTTGCGAGCGAACAACTCGGAATGACCACCTATGTCCGGAGCTACTCAGAAACTGCAAAGAATTATTTATTAGCAATTCTGCTAATCTTTTGTTCGCTATTCTGCTAAGCTAAGATACACTCCCAGAGGGCGGCGGCCTAGCGTATGCAATGCTGCTAAAAGCAGCTAGCGAACGAACAACTCGGAATGAGGGCCCGTGTGCACTGCAGGAGGGGCAGATATAACATGTGCAGAGAGAGTTAGATTTGGGTGGGGTGTATTCAAACTGAAATCTAAATTGCAGTGTAAAAATAAAGCAGCTAGTATTTACCCTGCACAGAAACAAAATAACCCACCCAAATCTAACTCTCTCTGCAAATGTTATATCTGGCCCCCCTGCAGTGCACATGGTTTTGCCCAATTGCTAACAAACTTGCTGCTGCGATTAGATCTGAATTAGGCCCAGTGGGGGTAATTCCAAGTTGATCGCAGCAGGATTTTTGATAGCAATTGGGCAAAACCATGTGCACTGCAGGGGAGGCAGATATAACATGTGCAGAGAGAGTTAGATTTGGGTGGGTTATTTTGTTTCTATGCAGGGTAAATACTGGCTGCTTTATTTTTACACTGCAAATTAGATTGCAGATTGAACACACCCCACCCAAATCTAACTCTCTCTGCACATGTTATATGTGCCTCCCCTGCAGTGCACATGGTTTTGCCCAATTACTATCAAAAATCCTGCTGCGATCAACTTGGAATTACCCCCAGTGTTCACAATCTTACTCACTCTGTTCATCTTATAATGTATTTTGTCCTCATGAACATTTTTGGATAGGTCTGACATCAACTCAGAATTAGGCCCACTACTCACATTACAACACACTGTAGTGTATCTTATTCACGTTACACCACACAGTCGTACCCCTAAAGAAAACACCGTCTATACAGGGCATATGGGGAATGCAAATAGAAAATGTAAATGTGGAATTGTGCTAATAAATATATTTCTAATTTTATATGGGGAATGCTGTCAAACCACATTTGCCATTAGTATATCTGATCCTGCCCATAGGCACACACATATACACTTATATACATAGTCACACACAAAACACATACATATACAGTCACACATGCAGTATATACAAATACAGTCACATACATACATAGTTACACTCTTATTCACATACATAGTCACAAACTAATCCACACATAAATACAGTAGATACTAGAGATGAGCGCCTGAAATTTTTCGGGTTTTGTGTTTTGGTTTTGGGTTCGGTTCCGCGGCCGTGTTTTGGGTTCGACCGCGTTTTGGCAAAACCTCACCGAATTTTTTTTGTCGGATTCGGGTGTGTTTTGGATTCGGGTGGTTTTTTCAAAAAACCCTAAAAAACATCTTAAAACATTGAATTTGGGGGTCATTTTGATCCCATAGTATTATTAACCTCAATAACCATAATTAACACTCATTTTCAGTCTATTCTGAACACCTTACACCTCACAATATTATTTTTAGTCCTAAAATTTGCACCGAGGTCGCTGGATGACTAAGCTCAGCGACCCTAGTGGCCGACACAAACACCGGGCCCATCTAGGAGTGGCACTGCAGTGTCACGCAGGATGTCCCTTCCAAAAAACCCTCCCCAAACAGCACATGACGCAAAGAAAAAAAGAGGCGCAATGAGGTAGCTGTGTGAGTAAGATTAGCGACCCTAGTGGCCGACACAAACACCGGGCCCATCTAGGAGTGGCACTGCAGTGTCACGCAGGATGTCCCTTCCAAAAAACCCTCCCCAAACAGCACATGACGCAAAGAAAAAAAGAGGCGCAATGAGGTAGCTGACTGTGTGAGAAAGATAAGCGACCCTAGTGGCCGACACAAACACCGGGCCCATCTAGGAGTGGCACTGCAGTGTCACGCAGGATGTCCCTTCCAAAAAACCCTCCCCAAACAGCACATGACGCAAAGAAAAAAAGAGGCGCAATGAGGTAGCTGTGTGAGTAAGATTAGCGACCCTAGTGGCCGACACAAACACCTGGCCCATCTAGGAGTGGCACTGCAGTGTCACGCAGGATGTCCCTTCCAAAAAACCCTCCCCAAACAGCACATGACGCAAAGAAAAAAAGAGGCGCAATGAGGTAGCTGACTGTGTGAGAAAGATAAGCGACCCTAGTGGCCGACACAAACACCGGGCCCATCTAGGAGTGGCACTGCAGTGTCACGCAGGATGTCCCTTCCAAAAAACCCTCCCCAAACAGCACATGACGCAAAGAAAAAAAGAGGCGCAATGAGGTAGCTGACTGTGTGAGAAAGATAAGCGACCCTAGTGGCCGACACAAACACCGGGCCCATCTAGGAGTGGCACTGCAGTGTCACGCAGGATGTCCCTTCCAAAAAACCCTCCCCAAACAGCACATGACGCAAAGAAAAATAAAAGAAAAAAGAGGTGCAAGATGGAATTGTCCTTGGGCCCTTCCCACCCACCCTTATGTTGTATAAACAAAACAGGACATGCACACTTTAACCAACCCATCATTTCAGTGACAGGGTCTGCCACACGACTGTGACTGAAATGACGGGTTGGTTTGGACCCCCACCAAAAAAGAAGCAATTAATCTCTCCTTGCACAAACTGGCTCTACAGAGGCAAGATGTCCACCTCATCATCATCCTCCGATATATCACCGTGTACATCCCCCTCCTCACAGATTATCAATTCGTCCCCACTGGAATCCACCATGTCAGCTCCCTGTGTACTTTGTGGAGGCAATTGCTGCTGGTCAATGTCTCCGCGGAGGAATTGATTATAATTCATTTTAATGAACATCATCTTCTCCACATTTTCTGGATGTAACCTCGTACGCCGATTGCTGACAAGGTGAGCGGCGGCACTAAACACTCTTTCGGAGTACACACTTGTGGGAGGGCAACTTAGGTAGAATAAAGCCAGTTTGTGCAAGGGCCTCCAAATTGCCTCTTTTTCCTGCCAGTATAAGTACGGACTGTGTGACGTGCCTACTTGGATGCGGTCACTCATATAATCCTCCACCATTCTATCAATGGTGAGAGAATCATATGCAGTGACAGTAGACGACATGTCCGTAATGGTTGTCAGGTCCTTCAGTCCGGACCAGATGTCAGCATCAGCAGTCGCTCCAGACTGCCCTGCATCACCGCCAGCGGGTGGGCTCGGAATTCGGATTTGGGATTTCGAAGAATGCACAGTTCTTTGCTGTGCTGCTTTTGCCAGCTTGAGTCTTTTCATTTTTCTAGCGAGAGGCTGAGTGCTTCCATCCTCATGTGAAGCTGAACCACTAGCCATGAACATAGGCCAGGGCCTCAGCCGTTCCTTGCCACTCCGTGTGGTAAATGGCATATTGGCAAGTTTACGCTTCTCCTCCGACAATTTTATTTTAGGTTTTGGAGTCCTTTTTTTTCTGATATTTGGTGTTTTGGATTTGACATGCTCTGTACTATGACATTGGGCATCGGCCTTGGCAGACGACGTTGCTGGCATTTCATCGTCTCGGCCATGACTAGTGGCAGCAGCTTCAGCACGAGGTGGAAGTGGATCTTGATCTTTCCCTAATTTTGGAACCTCAACTTTTTTGTTCTCCATATTTTATAGGCAGAACTAAAAGGCACCTCAGGTAAACAATGGAGATGGATGGATTGGATACTAGTATACAATTATGGACGGACTGCCACGGTTAGGTGGTATAAAAAAACCACGGTTAGGTGGTATATAATACAATTATGGATGGACGGACTGCCTGCCGAGTTCCGACACAGAGGTAGCCACAGCCGTGAACTACCGCACTGTACACTGGTTGATAAAGAGATAGTAGTATACTCGTAACAACTAGTATGACACTATGACGACGGTATAAAGAAAGAAAAAAAAATACCACAGTTAGGTGGTATATATTATAATAATAATACAATTATGGATGGACGGACTGCCTGCCGACTGCCGACACAGAGGTAGCCACAGCCGTGAACTACCGCACTGTACACTGGTTGATAAAGAGATAGTAGTATACTCGTAACAACTAGTATGACACTATGACGACGGTATAAAGAATGAAAAAAAAACCACGGTTAGGTGGTATATATTATAATAATAATACAATTATGGATGGACGGACTGCCTGCCGACTGCCGACACAGAGGTAGCCACAGCCGTGAACTACCGCACTGTACACTGGTTGATAAAGAGATAGTAGTATACTCGTAACAACTAGTATGACACTATGACGACGGTATAAAGAATGAAAAAAAAACCACGGTTAGGTGGTATATATTATAATAATAATACAATTATGGATGGACGGACTGCCTGCCGACTGCCGACACAGAGGTAGCCACAGCCGTGAACTACCGCACTGTACACTGGTTGATAAAGAGATAGTAGTATACTCGTAACAACTAGTATGACACTATGACGACGGTATAAAGAATGAAAAAAAAACCACGGTTAGGTGGTATATATTATAATAATAATACAATTATGGATGGACGGACTGCCTGCCGACTGCCGACACAGAGGTAGCCACAGCCGTGAACTACCGCACTTTACACTGGTTGATAAAGAGATAGTAGTATACTCGTAACAACTAGTATGACACTATGACGACGGTATAAAGAATGAAAAAAAACCCACGGTTAGGTGGTATATATTATAATAATAATACAATTATGGATGGACGGACTGCCTGCCGAGTTCCGACACAGAGGTAGCCACAGCCGTGAACTACCGCACTGTACACTGGTTGATAAAGAGATAGTAGTATACTCGTAACAACTAGTATGACACTATGACGACGGTATAAAGAATGAAAAAAAAACCACGGTTAGGTGGTATATATTATAATAATAATACAATTATGGATGGACGGACTGCCTGCCGACTGCCGACACAGAGGGAGCCACAGCCGTGAACTACCGCACTGTACACTGGTTGATAAAGAGATAGTAGTATACTCGTAACAACTAGTATGACACTATGACGACGGTATAAAGAAAGAAAAAAAAATACCACAGTTAGGTGGTATATATTATAATAATAATACAATTATGGATGGACGGACTGCCTGCCGACTGCCGACACAGAGGTAGCCACAGCCGTGAACTACCGCACTGTACACTGGTTGATAAAGAGATAGTAGTATACTCGTAACAACTAGTATGACACTATGACGGTATAAAGAATGAAAAAAAAACCACGGTTAGGTGGTATATATTATAATAATAATACAATTATGGATGGACGGACTGCCTGCCGACTGCCGACACAGAGGTAGCCACAGCCGTGAACTACCGCACTGTACACTGGTTGATAAAGAGATAGTAGTATACTCGTAACAACTAGTATGACACTATGACGACGGTATAAAGAAAGAAAAAAAAATACCACGGTTAGGTGGTATATATTGTAATACAATTATGGATGGACGGACTGCCTGCCGAGTTCCGACTGCCGACACAGAGGTAGCCACAGCCGTGAACTACCGCACTGTACTGTGTCTGCTGCTAATATAGACTGGTTGATAAAGAGATAGTATACAATACATACAACAATATACTACTATACTGGTGGTCAGGCACTGGTCACCACTAGTCACACTGGCAGTGGCACTCCTGCAGCAAAAGTGTGCACTGTTTAATTTTAAATTAATATAATATTATGTACTCCTGGGGGCTCCTGCTATAACAACCTGCAGTGCTCCCCAGTCTCCCCCACAATTATTATAAGCTTTGCCTTTTATACATTGATGTGCAGCACACTGGGCTGAGCTGAGTGCACACAGACTGAGTCACACTGTGTGACTGGCTGCTGCTGTGTATCGTTTTTTTTCAGGCAGAGAACGGATATAGCAGAGAACGGATATATTATATTAAAATAAATAAAAGTTAACTAACAACAACTGCACTGGTCACTGTGGTAAACTCTGTCTGACTCTGCACAATCTCTCTCTCTCTTCTAATCTAATTTCTAATGGAGAGGACGCCAGCCACGTCCTCTCCCTATCAATCTCAATGCACGTGTGAAAATGGCGGCGACGCGCGGCTCCTTATATAGAATCCGAGTCTCGCGATAGAATCCGAGCCTCGCGAGAATCCGACAGCGTGATGATGACGTTCGGGCGCGCTCGGGTTAACCGAGCAAGGCGGGAGGATCCGAGTCTGCTCGGACCCGTGAAAAAAACATGAAGTTCGTGCGGGTTCGGTTTCAGAGAAACCGAACCCGCTCATCTCTAGTAGATACTTATACACATACATAAATTCAGTCACAGACACACATACAGACAGGCAGACTATATAGTGTCCCCCCCCCACCCCCCACATTACAGACAGGGTACGCTGCATGTACTTTAGTAGCTCGTTGTCCTCTCTCCCTGTTCTCCATGCTGTTGTGCTGCCTGGCAGTGAGTGCCGTGTAGCCCCACTTCCGTGCTTCCACTCAGTTCACTGCCCTAGCCCAATGCAGGGCAATGCAGTCCTTGGGCTGCTGGGAGCTGCAGTTTATGTTGAGTCTGATTACAAGTGAGGTGCGGTGCGCTGCTGCCGGACACTGGCGCCGGCACTAACAGACTGTTACCAAATCTGACAATACTACTTGGTTCTACCCCCTGGCCATGAATGGCACTGCCAGACGGTGCCCCCTCCTTGCCTGGCGCCCCTGGCGAGTGCCATCCTGGCCAATAGGTAGATACACCCCTGCTCTGAGGTAAAGAATGTTAACTTGAGGCAAAATACTGTACAGGGCAGGATTTCCGGACGGGGTTTTCCAAATGTTTGATTTTAGAGTGACTGTCGCAGCCCATGAAGGATGTATAATTAGCATGTAACAACCTATAGTCTGCCCCAAAGTGCAGGTTATGTAATACGGTACATCAGACATATGCAGGCCTAATGATCACAGTAGGCCACTTACCAGATCTCTGGTGCAATGATTGAGCACCCAGATCCACAGACACACACAGCAGACTTTGTAGGAAAATGTGACGCCACTGGGCATGTGCAGCAGGAACTTTATACTGCATGTAGTGGCCGCTGACCAGGCTGTGGGGAAGGAGGGTTTCCAGGCAGCTGGAAACTCCCCCTGTGTTTGCCTATGCTGTATATTACTATAAAGCAAAGCATATAAAATGTGAAGTAGCCGTCAGAATCAGATCTACATTATATTCATTTGGGGGAAAAATGCAATAAGGTGTCTGGAGTGTATATTAACTGATTCAGGCATCCACAAATGAAGGAGCTCCATTGAGAATGATACCCTATGTTTAGAAGAAGCTGATAAACTTGTATTGCTTGATCAGTAACAGAAGCTATGTATAGCCTGTTTTCTCTTATGTCCTAGAGGATGCTGGGGTCCACATTAGTACCATGGGGTATAGACGCGTCCACCAGGAGCCATTGGCACTCTAAGAGTTTGAGAGTGTGGGCTGGCTCCTCCCTCTATGCCCCTCCTACCAGACTCAGTTTAGAAAATGTGCCCGGAGGAGCCGGTCACAGCTAGGTGAGCTCTACAGAGCTTTCCTGGAAAAGTTTATTTTTTAGAGTTTATTGTTTTACAGGGAGGCTGATGGCAACAGCCTCCCTGCTTCGTGGGACTAAGGGGGGGAGCAGTGTCCGCCCTGCGGGGTCTGAGCCACTGTCTCCGCTGACTGGACACTGAGCTCCAGAGGGGTCGGATCGTTCTCCGCCACAGGGGACCGCTCGCCCCAGCAGCATGCCGCCGACCCCTTACAGAGCTGTAGATGTGGTGAGTGAGACACCGACCCCCCTAGCAAGCGGGGGGCCGGTGTGAAGATGGCGGCAACGGGGATGGAGCGCAGTATTAACTGCGCTCCTAGGAAGGCTCAGAGGCACATGGTGCGATGCTGTGAGGGGCGCCCTGGGCCAGCGCTTACCCCCACACTGGTCCAGAAGTCTGTCGGGGTCCGCAGATCTCAGCCAGCACATTTTTCCATCAGACCAGTATAATCCTTGAAGAGTGGGAAGACAGCGCTATTAAGGGGGCGGAGATTCTCCTCAGAGCAGACCCAGCAGCGTTCCAGTACCATTTTCCTGCCTGCACAGCGCTGAGAGGAAGAACAGGTCCCTCCACAACAACTCCAGCTATCAGTACACGGTACCAGGGGGTTGTAGAAGGCTGTAAAATGACTTTGTATCCTATTAAGGTGCACAGTCAGCGCTGACAAGGGGTCTCTCCTTTAGCTATGTCCAGGGACACTGTGTCATATGCTGCAGAGGATTTATCCTCCCAGGATGATCCCATTCCATGAAATCAGGATAGCACTGGTTTAGCACAGATACCTGCAAGGGAACCAGAGTGGTTTTCCTCTATCAAATCTTGGATTTTCTCAGATTTCTGACAGGGTTGCAAGTAATGAATCTGCAACCCAGGTATTACATAGCGCTATGGCAGTATGGCCAGTTTCTGGTACCTCAGGATGCCCCGCTATATACCCCCACAAACGTGCGCTTGTGCATGTCACACAAGACGACACGGATAACGATTCTGACACCACAGAAGGTGATGGGGATGTGTTGCGGGGGTCCGCATCTCTTGCAAAGGGGGTGCAATTGTTGATAGAGGCTATCAGAGATGTGTTGAATGTTAATGATACCACACCTGAGCAGGTTGAGGAGGCTTTTTTCACTGAAAATAAAAAAGCCTTGCTAACCTTCCCTGCGTCAAAGGAATTGAATGCTATATTTGAAAAGGCATGGGCAAACCCTGAGAAAAAATTCCAGGTCCCTAAAAGGGTACTGGTGGCGTTTCCTTTCCCTGAGGAGGATAGGAAAAAATGGGAAAACCCGCCGATTGTTGACGCATCTGTGTCCAGACTCTCAAAGAAGGTGGTTTTGCCAGGATCTACCGCCTTAAAGGAGCCGGCTGATAGAAAAATTGATAACACGCTTAAATCAATGTATACTGCTTCAGGGGCCATATTACGTCCCACTATTGCTACTGCATGGATTGCAAAGGCTATATAGTAAAGTGGTCGGCTACCTTACTTGAGGAAGTGGATATGATGGATAGGGATGACGTTGCTTTATATTTACGCAACATACATGATTCAGCAGGTTTTATGGTAGAATCCATGAAAGACCTGGGTTCCATGGCTGCGGGAATATCTTCCATGTCTGTTTCAGCTCGTCGGGGACTGTGGCTGCGCCAGTGGTCGGCCGACGCGGAATCCAGGAAAAGTGTGGAGGTCCTACCCATATACAGGTCAGGCTCTCTTTGGGGAAGCGCTAGATGCGTGGATATCCACGGCTACAGCGGGTTTGTCTCCGTTTCTTCCCTAAGCAGCACCTGCTCGGAAGAAGTCCTTCTCTTCATCTGCAATGCAGTCCTTTCGGCCTAACAGGCCTAGAAAGGCCAGAACGTCCAAAACCTTCTTTAGGGGAGGTCGAGTTAAGTCCAAAAAACCTCCAGCTGCAGGTTCCCAGGAGCAAAAGCCTGCTTCAGTCCTCCGCATAACGGTGGACCGCGCGGCCTGGAGATGGGACCAGTGGGAACCAGACTCAGGCACTTCAGTCATGTCTGGGTATCGTCCAGCCTGGATCCCTGGGTGATAGATATTGTATCCCAGGGATACAGGATGGAATTTCAAAATCTCCCTCCTCATCGTTTTTTTCAAATCAGGCTTGCCAACTCTGTTGGCAGACAGCACTGTACTACAGGACGCTGTCCAAAAACTGGTGGAGGCACAGGTCATTGTACCAGTACCACCTCACATGCAGAACAAAGGTTACTATTCGAACCATTTTGTGGTACCAAAACCGGATGCTTCGGTCAGGACCATTCTGAACCTAAAATCATTGAACCCCTTTCTAAAGGAGTTCAAGTTCAAGATGGAGTCTCTCAGGGCGGTGATATCAGGTCTGGAAGAGGGGGAGTTCCTGATGTCTCTGGATATCAAGGATGGGTACCTCCACATTCCAATCTGGTTGCCGCATCATGCTTATCTCCGCTTCGCATTGCTGGACTGTCATTTCCAGGCCATGCCATTCGGCCTCTCCACAGCACCAAGGTGTTTACCAAGGTGATGGCAGAAATGATGATTCTCCTCCGCAAACAGGGTGTGAACATCATTCCATATCTGGACGATCTGCTGATAAAGGCATCGTCAAAGGAGAAGCTGCTGCAATCCGTTGTTTTCACAACACGCCTCCTCAAGAGTCATGGTTGGATTCTGAACCTTCCAAAGTCACATTTGGAACCAACCCAGAGGTTATCATTTCTGGGAATGATCCTGGACACGGAAGTGCAAAAGGCGTTTCTTCCGCAGGAAAAGACGTTGGTGATACAAACTATGGTCCGGGATGTCCTGAAGCCATCCCGGGTGTCGGTTCATCAATGCATTCGCCTATTGGGAAAGATGGTGGCCTCTTACGAGGCTCTCCAGTACGGGAGGTTCCACGCTCGGACCTTCCAACTGGATCTCCTGGACAAGTGGTCGGGATCTCATCTCCACATGCACCAGAGAATCCATCTGTCGCCAAAGGCAAGGATTTCACTCCTCTGGTGGCTCCACTTGCCTCACCTTCTAGAGGGCCGCAGGTTCGGGATTCAGGACTGGGTCCTTCTAATCATGGATGTGAGCCTTCAGGGCTGGGGAGCAGTCACTCAAGGAGTAACCTTCCAAGGACAGTGGTCAAGCCTGGAAGCCGGTCTGCCCATCAACATCCTGGAACTAAGAGCCGTCTACAACGGTCTTCTTCAGGCGGCCCCTCTTCTAAAAAATCAGGCCATTCAAGTGCAGTCGGACAACGTAACAATAGTGGCTTACATAAACCGACAGGGCGGAATGAAGAGCAGAGCGGCAATGTCAAAGGTGACAAGAATACTCCATGTGTGACTAATTCTCTGAATATCTATTACCAGATAGGTTCAGGTATGGTTACAGGTCATTTTTAGTGTGCTGAAGGGAAATTTAGGGGTGGGGATTTGGAATGAAGAGCAGAGCGGCAATGTCAAAGGTGACAAGAATACTCCATGTGTGACTAATTCTCTGAATATCTATTACCAGATAGGTTCAGGTATGGTTACAGGTCATTTTTAGTGTGCTGAAGGGAAATTTAGGGGTGGGGATTTGCACGCCCGCCCCTCTCTGTCTGAAGAATACTCCTTTGGACAGAAACGCACGCGATAGCGCTGTCAGCCATCTTCATTCCGGGAGTAGACAACTGGGAAGCAGACTTCCTCAGCAGACACGATCTATAACAGATCTTTGGGGATTACCCCAAATAGACATGATGGCCTCTCGTCTCAACAAGAAGCTTCAGCGTTATTGTTCCAGGTCAAGGGACCCATAGGCAGTGGCAGTGGACGCCCTGGTGTCTTCGTTGGTGTTCCAGTCAATGTACGTGTTTCCACCACTCCCACTCATCGCAAGAATCCTAAAGCTCATAAGAAAAACAAGGGTTCAAGTGATCCTCATTGCCCCAGACTGGCCAAGAAGGGCTTGGTACGCGGACCTTCTGAATCTACTGCAAGAAGAGCCGAGGCCTCTTCCTCTTCAGGAGGATCTGCTGCAGCAGGGGCCGTTCGCCTATCAAGACATACCGCGGCTACGTTTGATGGCATGGAAATTCAGCGCCTGATTCTTGCTCGGAAAGGTATTCCGAAGAAGGTTATTCCTACCCTCATACAGGTTAGGAAAGGGGTAACGTCTAAACATTACCATCGTATTTGGAAGAAATATGTCTCTTGGTGTGAGTCCAAGAAGTTTCCTATGGTGGAGTTTCAATTGGAACGTTTCCTCCTCTTCCTGCAAGCAGGAGTGGATATGGGCCTGAGGTTGGGATCTGTGATGGTCCAGATTTCGTCCCTATCCATTTTCTTTCAGAAACAATTGGCTGCTCTCCCTGAGGTTCAGACCTTTTTAAAGGGAGTTCTGCATATCCAACCTCCCTTTGTACCGCCTACGGCGCCTTGGGACCTTAACGTGGTGTTGCAGTTCCTCCAGTCGGATTGGCTTGAGCCTCTACAGGAGGTAGAGGTAAAATTTCTTACATGGAAGGTGGTCACGTTGTTGGTCTTAGCTTCTGCTAGACGTGTGTCCGAGTTGGGGGCTTTATCCTGTAAAAGCCCTTACTTGATCTTCCACAAAGATGGAGCTGAGCTCCGGACACGTCAGCAGTTTCTTCTGAAGGTTGTGTCGGCATTTCATAGCAACCAACCTATTGTTTATTATATATATAATATATATATATATATATATATATATATATATATATATACCACAAGGCAAGAGTCAGCAATATTTCTTTTTCTTTTTCTTCTTTTTACCCTGTGCTTGCTTGGCGACACCAGGAAAGGAAGAAATCTCTGGCTCAAAAAATTCTTCAAAACATATAGGTCGAGCAATCAGATGCTTCTTCCCTCTCCTACCAGAGTGCCCCGGCATATAAGAAACCTCATCAGTTTCAGAATCTGAGAACAGACCATAGATTGGTTCCATTCCCCTAGGTACTGAAACTTTAGAAGATTTCCTGTAGGGAGAAGACAGGAAAGCACATCCAGTAGCAATGGTAATAGGCTGTGATTTTTGTGCTGACTGGCTGGAGTGCTTCACTGTGACCAAGTCATTACAGACCTTCCTCGAGGCTGTGACTTTCTGAACCCCACCTGGGGCAGCGGCCTTCAGGAACCCCGCTGGGGCAGTGGCCTTCGGGAACCCCGCTGGGGCAGTGGCCTTCGGGAACCCCGCTGGGGCAGTGGCCTTCGGGAACCCCGCTGGGGGCAGCTCCTCGGATTCTTTTACTGGGACCGGGCCGTCAGCCTCCCTCTCTGGGACCGGGCCGTCAGCCTCCCTCTCTGGGACCGGGCCGTCAGCCTCCCTCTCTGGGACCGGGCCGTCAGCCTCCCTCTCTGAGTCGATAATTACCGAAACTTCTCCCGGGACTATGACCACCGGGACATTTATTGAAGCTATAACCTTCAGAACCTCCACTAACGCTATGCCTCTTGAGTCCTTTCCTGGGGAAGCGACCTCTAGACCCTTCTCTGGGGCTGTGTCTCTCGAGACCCCACTTGGAGATATTACTTCAAAGATCCCTTTTGGGGTTTTGCTTCTCGAGTTCCCTTCTAGAACTATGGTTTTAGATACCCTTTCTGGGGTTGCGCTTTTCAAGTCCCTACCTGGGGTAACAGCTTCTGAGACCCCTTCTGGTATTGACACCTGAGCTATAATATTCGATGTCCCTCTATGACCCAGAGCATCGGGTACCGCTCCAGGACTCTGGGCATCGGGTACCGCTCCAGGACTCTGGGCATCGGGTACCGCTGCAGGACTCTGGGCATCGGGTACCGCTCCAGGACTCTGGGCATCGGGTACCGCTCCAGGACCCAGAGCATCGGGCACCGCTTCAGGACCTTGAGCATCGGGCACCGCTTCAGGACCTTGAGCATCGGGCACCACTCCAGGACCCTGAGCATCAGGCACCACTCCAGGACCCTGAGCATCAGGCACCACTCCAGGACCCTGAGCATCAGGCACCACTCCAGGACCCTGAGCATCAGGCACCACTCCAGGACCCCGGGCATCGGGCACCGCTCCAGGGGTTTGCAACTCTGCTTCAACAGGAAAATCAAGAGAGGGGAGAAACATTCTCCTTTGGTTCCTGAATCTAAAATGGACCCCAATTATAGGACAGAGTGCTTTTTAGTATGGGTTGTGTGACAAGTACCTCTGCCACAGTAGAGACAGGAGTAGGTCTTGTATCCTGACTCAACTTGGCCAGAGGGCAGGACTTGTCACCACACTTTGGCTTGCGCAACTCACAGGTCTGCAGATAGTGGCCTAAACCCCCACAATATAGGCATAAATTTAAGTTTCTGCGAGGCAGACGCTCCTCTTCTGAGAGCCTGGGCCGCAGAAAACTTTTAAACTTTTTCTATCCAACTGAACCTGAGGATTCTCTTGTCACCATATTGTGAGCAAGAGTCTCTTCAGAGATAGATGTACTCTCAACGACTTCTGGCAAGATAAGCAAAATTTTGGTCAGAAGGTTTTGCAGTTGCTTTAAGGATTGCTGCAAAACTTCCAGCCGCTCAGGTTTCAAAGCACTGAAAGCAGAGTTCAGGGCTGAGAGAGATGCTTGCAGGGCTTGCATAGTAGGCATAGGAGGATTTCAAACTAGACAAGACGAGACTAGACACGATTCTAGACACGATTCTAAGACAAGATTCTAGACAAGATTCTTAGACAAGATTCTAGACACAATTCCAGAAACGATTCTAAGACAAGATTCTAAGACAAGATTCTAGACAAGATTCTTAGACAAGATTCTAGACAGGACTGGATTCTAAACACCGGACTGGATTCTAAACACCGGACTGGATTCTGCACACTGAATTCTAGACAGGACTGGATTCTGCACACTGAATTCTAGACAGGACTGGATTCTAAACACCGGACTGGATTCTGCACACTTAATTCTAGACAAGACACTGGACTGGGCCAAAAAAGAGAAAAATACTATTTAGCTTTGTTTCTTTTTTGTTGTTTGGCCGGTGACAATGTTACGTTCACTGTACTTGGTACTCCTGGAACTGGGCGGATGAGCCCCAAGTACAGGAACGTAAAGCTGCAATAGATACGGAGCTCAGCAGCAACCCCTACGGAAACCTGACTCCATTGTCTCACCCTCGTTGTCAGCCCACGCCTGCGTGACTATGGTTTCTTGGGCCCACGGCAGCCACGTTTGAAGGGCGGATTAGGTCTGCCCAACTCCGATGCCCCTAGGTCTTAATGTGAGACAAGGCGTGAACCGAGACGGGGAGATGACAAGGGGAACCTCTAACTAAAGACAGAAATACAGAGTTAGGGGCGCTACAGAACTTAAACAAAGTATGTGCGGCACAGCCGCCAGGATAAACAACAACAAAGGAAATGCTGTCCACACGCCGACACAATACTGTTGTGTACCGGCGGTGACAGAATATGCAGAAACCTCTGCAAAACACCAGTAACAAGTATAACTAAAGAATACAGCGGCCTAGGCCGACGGACGCGGCAAAGCCGCTACTCACGGAAGCGGTACAAATACTGGCAAATGGACAGGAACCCCCAATGTAGCCGACACAGGCTCTCAGAACCGGAGGACAGGTAGAATCCCAAACGACAGACCGGTGGACACCAAGAAGCCAGATACTCGGCCAGGCACAGACATAGCCACAGGACTTCTGGACAGGAACGCTTCACGGCAGGACACGGGATCAGACACTGGATCAGACACTGGATCAGACACTGGAACAGACACTGGAACAGACATCGGAACAGACACTGGATCAAGGCTGGAAGCAGCTAGACAGAAGCTGCTAGACAGAAGCTCAGAAACTCAGGAACTGGCAGGAACTAGCTAAGAACTATCACCGTCGTCTGTGTAATGCACTGAGCGAGAATATAGCAGGGAGCCCTAATTAATCATGTCGTGCAGCTGCCCTGTTGCACGACTCCAAACTGACAAGATGCAATTAACAGACAGGTGAGGCCAAACACATGGAAACAGGCTGCAATTACACAGACTCACCACCGGCAGCAAACAAGAGTCTTCTAAACCAGAGCAAAGGGAAATCCTGGCCTGCAAGAGAACTAACACATAAAATACATAAACGGAAAACAGGAATGAACCACTACCTGTGGTTCATAACAACTTGGTCTGGGTCGAACATATTTGCAAAGTTTTACAAGTTCGATACTTTGGCCTCTGATTATCTGAAATTCAGTCAATCAGTTCTGCAGGAGCCTCTGCGCTCTCCCTCCCGTTCTGGGAGATTTGGTACCTCCCCGTGGTACTAATGTGGACCCCAGCATCCTCTAGGATGTAAGAGAAAATAGGATTTTGATTACCTACCGGTAAATCCTTTTCTCGTAGTCTGTAGAGGATGCCGGGCACCCGCCCAGCGCTTCGTTTTCCTGCAAATGTTATTTGATTCAGTACCACTTCATTTAGTTGGGTACTGCTTTGTTACTTGGTAATGTTTCAGCAGTTGCTGAGTGTTCAAGCTATGTTGGCTTGGCGTGCCTTGTATGTGTGAGCTGGTATGAATCTCACCACTATCTGTGTATAATCCTTCTCTCGACGATGTCCATCTCCTCGGGCACAGTTTCTAGACTGAGTCTGGTAGGAGGGGCACAGAGGGAGGAGCCAGCCCACACTCTCAAACTCTTAAAGTGCCAATGGCTCCTGGTGGACCCGTCGATACCCTATGGTACTAATGTGGACCCCAGCATCTTCTACGGACTACAAGAAAAGGATTTACCGGTAGGTAACCAAAATCCTTTTTATCTTTATTTATTTATAAGAAAGTGTGAGTTTATTTCACTCATTACATTTGTCACGTGCAGTACTATTCACTATGATCAAAAGAACACCCACCATCGGGCCCATCAGAGGCTCATAGAGGCCCAGGGGGGAAACCCAAATTAAGAGGTTCCCACCCCCTCTTTATTTAAAAAAACCCCCAAAACATTAAAAAATTATTTAGCTCAATGGATATCAGAAGGCCTAATAGACTTAGCATTATTACATCCCAGGATATCCTACTTATGTAAAATAGACTGGATAGACATGTTATAAAACAAAGATAAAATTATTTAAAAAAAAATCTCTATGTCTGGCATGTATTCATAGATTAACACCACAGATAAACAATGCAATTTGTATAACAATGATCAAACATCGTGGTATTTGGAAGAGATTGCGGTGTAAATTTACTAAGATCTGAGTTCTATGTGAGATGGGATTTTGCCCAAAGCAACCAGTCAGATTCCAGGTATTATCTTCCAGAAGGTGCTAGATAAATGAGAAGTAGAGTCTGATTGGTTGCTATTAGAAACATCCCATCTTAAATAGAACTCCCATCTTAGTAAATTTACCCCCATGACTCAAGATGGGAGGGAGAGGAAAAGGAAAAATAGTAGTGAGGGTGGTATGAAGATAAAAGAATGTTATAATGTTATATCAAACTACTGTATGTATGAATAAGATTATGAATGAAATACATATTTGATAATGTTAAATTTAATGTATCATGCAGTCTTTAATGCAGTCTTTTAATAAAATGGATATTAAAAAATGTAATTAAGGGGCGTGGCCTAGCAGGAGAAGAGAGAAGACGTGCTTCTGCTGCACTCCTCTCTCCTGGCCTTTTAAACATCTTTCAGAGATCCACCTGGGCCATCCCAACCCACCTCCGGAGGCTCCCCAGTCCACCTGCAGCCTCCTATACCCGGCAGTGTCCGCCGCGGAGCCGGGGAGCTGTTTTTACGGCTCCCGCAGGTTGCGGCCTAGGACTAGCCAGAAGCCGGGGACTCGCGTACTCCCGGCGCCCGCGTTTTGAGCTCCACGGCGGAGCCGCGGCGCCGGAAAGAGTCGCGGACCCCCCCGGAGCCTCTGGATCCTCTCAGATTACCCCCCTGACCTCTAGGGAGGCTACCCTGTGGGGCTATGAGCTGTGGGGACCCCTGAAAGTGGAGGAAAAGTGTGAGACTCACACAAACTGAGAGAACTGCGGCGGTCATCTTGGATTTTACAAGGGAAGCTGCTGCAAGCTGCAGAAAACACTGAGATTCCTGGACCCTGCGACAGAGAGGTACCTGAGGAGAAGTGTACCACGTCTATCCACCTCTATCCCACAGCATTTATTTAATAGACCCGCTGGACCAGAGGTGTGTACCTGGCTTCTCAACCCCCTCTCCCGGCTGGGAACCTCTCACCTTCCATCTGGGCCCCGCAAGATGGAGATTACCCTCTGCTTCGCCATGTGTGATATCGCTCTTCTGATGTAGCGCAGATCATCTGCCCGCCACCACCCGTGTCTTTTATGCTTACCTAAATCTTCGTTATATTCTGCGAGATCCTGAGCTTCTTCATTATTATCTACATCCCATCTGCGGAACTTCACTCCACTGGAATGCCTTCTAAAAAGATCAAAGGGGTGCTGCCCCCGAGAGTATCTTTCCCGCCTCAGAAGTCGTGATCTGCCGCCTCTTCTCTACGGAAGTCCCCGGCTGCCGCTTCTCCGCAAGCTACCCCCAGCAGCCCTACCTCCCCGCCGGGGTTTGACCCTGATTCTGATGCACCTCTCACAGTTAAAACCCTGTACCAGGCCCTCTCAACATTTAAATCTGAGTTGACGCAGGACCTCACCGCAGCCCTTCGGGAGGTTAAGACGGAGCTGCACGCTATAGGAGACCGTAAGGACCATCTAGAGAGGAAAGTAGAGGAATTGGTCTCGTCTCATAATGACCTCATAACGGCGCACGACCAGCAGCAAAGTGACCTTGAGGCGTTTAAACTCAAGATTGCAGATATAGAGGACAGATCCCGGCGGAATAATATTAAGATCCGAGGCATCCCCGACTCCGTGCAGTACTCCGAGTTGGAAAATTACGCTACTGTCCTGTTCCAGAAGCTGCTACCTAGAGCTGATGCTAGAGAGCTGCTTATTGACCGGATCCATAGACTGCCTAAACCACGCTCAGTTGCCCCCTCGCTCCCGAGAGATACACTCCTGAGGGTGCATTTTTTCACAATCAAGGAACGCATCTTGAAAGCAGCCAGAGAGGCGGGCGACTCCGACTCGAATGCCCTCGGCGGTTTACAACTGTTCCCGGACTTCTCCGCCCTAACCCTGGCCAAACGACGAGCATTCCTTCCCGTCACTCTGGCACTTCGCGACCAAGACATCACGTACAGATGGGGCTTTCCAGTGAAGCTTGTCATCTCACATGAAAACAAGTCTTACACAGTGACTTCATTGGAGACGGGAGTCAAATTATTGGCGGAGTGGGATATCTCTGTTACAATACCCCCTGGATCCAAGAAACAGCCCACCATCCGCTCAGAATGGGTCACCGCATGACGTTGATATATCCAGCTAAGGTTCTCAAGTTGAACTGTTTCTGATACCGTTACTACAGAATTGACTGCGCCATTGTTCATGATAAGGTCACGTGAGTTGTCCTATGTGATGTCGTGATAATGGTGTACCAGCCTCTCATTTTATATCTGAGTTTATGTATATCTGTCTTTTTTTTTCTTTTTTTTATATAATTTTCCATGTGCTCTCATGTGTACTGTTGGTAAGCATATTTACTTCTGCTTACTCTTGTTTTTTTTTCTCTGTTCAGTTTCATGGGTGGTGGCGCTAGGCCACATGTTCCCCCCTGGTAATATACTACTGCACTTTTTTACCTCCCTTGCAGTGGTTATGCCGACCCGATATACTGGGTCGTTTTGGTTTTTTCCTTCCCCCCCACCTCCCTGTACCCCCCCTCCCCCCACCCACCCCCAGTTTTATGATGTAGGTACTCGCTGCTCGAGACAATTCTATTTGGGTAGGCGTCAAGACCCTTCACCTCTCACAACGTACATTAGCTTGCTCCGATGGTTCGGGTATTATCCATGAATGTTAAGGGGCTGAATTCCCCCAATAAGCGTAGACTGGCTCTGGGTTATTTTACTAAGAATAAAGCTGATATTGTTGCCCTGCAGGAGACACACTTTTCATCTATTGCACCCCCTATTTTCAAAGATCGCAAATTCCCTCTAGGTTATTTCGCCAATGGCCCTTTTAAGAGGAATGGTGTGGCCATATTATTTAGAGACTCCATCTCCTTCACTCTACACTCTCAGATAGCGGACAAAAACGGCCGGTATCTTATACTGAGCGGCCTTTTAAACGAAAAACCGGTAACTCTGGTCTCTGCATATGCCCCGAACTCACACCAAGTTGCCTTTATCCGAAAGTTATGTGTAACTATTCATAAGATTCGCAAGGGCTCCCTTTTGCTCATGGGGGATTTTAATTTAGTCCTTGACCCTAGGCTGGACAGGTCTCCCAGGACCTCTCCCGCCACTTCAGTCCCCCCCAACGCCCCTTCCTTAGCCTTTCGTAACCTCTTGGCTGAATTTGATCTCTATGACATTTGGCGAGGGCAAAACCCCACAGGACGGGAGTACACTTATTATTCCCCTGTCCACAACTCTTACTCCCGTATTGATTTTATATTTTCGGACAAATGGACCCTCCAGTTCGCCAGATCTTTAGATATTCTCCCTATAACTTGGTCAGACCACGCCCCGCTGATTCTTAAATGGAGTCTAGCCAGCCAACACTGCCCCCCCCGTCCTTGGAGACTCTCTCCCCATTTGCTGTCCAACCCAGTTTCAAAAAAAATCATAGCTGACAGTATATCATCCTATTTGGAGTTTAATTCTCCTTCAGACACGTCCACCCTGAACTTCTGGTGCGCACTTAAAGCTGTCATCCGGGAAGCGGCGATTCAGGCGGGAGCACGGCTCAAGAAACTTAATTTACAACACCAGACCGATTTGGAACTCAAACTAAAGGACTTAGAGGACGAAAACCAATCTAGACCTACGAAATCTTTACAGAAGCAGTTAGTAGTTATTAAGTCCCAACTATCCATACAGAGATATTAATTTTGTGAGAGAAAGTAATCTGATTCTGATTGATTGATTGATTGTATCTATACTGTTTCTTTTTGTTTTAATACATCTGTACTGGGTTTTTTTTTTGTGTTTTTCTTTTGGAGGAAAAAAAAAAAAAAAAGTGTGAGGTGATAGCCTGAGGGGTTAACTCAGGTGTGAGTAATCAGGAGTAATCAGGAGGGTGAGGGGCTGATTGAAACAGCTGGGTGAGCCTATATAAGCAGTGACCAGACTCTTTGAGCTTGCTCTGTGGGGCTGGTCTCTTCAAAGTGCTGCTGGGATTTCTAAGTGAGTTGGAAACAGTATAAAGGTGAGTTTTATAATACACAATCAGGAACACACATTTGCAGTACCATTAAACTTCTGGTGAGACTGCAAGGGGCTGACCTTGTGAGTGAGTGAGAGGGTCTCTTACTTGGAGTAGCAGAGGGGCTGTGATTGTGCGGGTGTGAGGGGCATTTTTTATTTTTTTTCTTAGCAGGAGCTGGAAGCCGAGTGAAAAGGAGGTGCAGTGAGCAGGAACAACTGCAACTGCTACGTGGAGTATAGGTGCCACAGGAGAGAGTACTACGGCTGCATATAAGTGAAGGACCAAGAACCGCACAAAGATAGATAAGTATAAGCCAGCTTAATTATTGTATAAGTGAGATTATTTGTCTTCTATTTTTTATTTTTGCTGCTTTTTCTGTGAGAGTAACAGGGAGTTAGACCTTGCAAACAATATGGGAGGGGCTGTGATTGAGGACCTCACTCAGTGCATGTCGTGCAAGATGTATGCACACCTGGAGCTACCGGCCCAGTGTGATTACATCTGCACGAGGTGTGTGCGAACGGTTGCCCTGGAAGCCCAGGTAACTGATCTAGAGCAAACAGTTACGCGACTGAGGGGGATTCACAATCTCGAGCGTAGTTTAGACAGAACGGTGGAGGAGTTGCGGGAGGGGTCACTGGTAGAAGAGGATGATGATCAGGTAGCCAGTTGGGTCACAGTTAGAAGGAAGGAAAAGAGGGGGAGGCTCGACATCTCCGAACTATCAAACCCGAACAAATTTGCCCGATTGGACGAGGAATCGGAGGATGATAGTGAAGAAATGACGGTGCCGGAGGAGACTGCTCCCTCTAGCATCCAGAGGAGCGGTCCCTATGGCACGGTTGGGATAAAAGATAGTGAGGTACCTAGTCAGATGGTGGTGGTAGGGAATTCTATCATCAGGAAGACAGATAGGGCAATCTGCTACCGGGACCGTGATCGCCGTACAGTCTGTTGTCTCCCGGGTGCTCGGGTATGGCACATCGCGGACCGGGTAGATAGATTGTTGGGAGGGGCTGGGAAAGACCCAGCGGTCTTGGTGCACGTTGGCACCAATGACAAAGTTAGCGGAAGGTGGGATGTCCTTAAGAAAGATTATAGGGACTTAGGAAAGAAACTGAAGGCAAGGACATCTAAGGTAATATTCTCGGAATTATTACCCGTGCCACGCGCTAGTCCAGGGAGGCAGAGGGAGATTAGGGAGGTAAATGTGTGGCTTAGGGATTGGTGCAGGAAAGAGGGGTTTGTGTTCCTGGAACACTGGGCGGACTTCTCAGTCAGACGCCATCTCTTTTGTCGTGACGGATTGCACCTGACTGAGGAGGGGGCAGCGGTGCTGGGGGGAAGGATGGTTAGAAGGTTGGAGGAGATTTTAAACTAGGAGCCTGGGGGGAGGGTTTAGCTAGAAACTACGGGTCATGCAGTGAGAATAGTGGGGATGGCGGTAGTAAACAAAATGGGGGAGAAGTTGGGGGGAGGGTAAGAGCAGGCAGTAAGGTTATTAACATGGGTACTAAAAGGGATTTTACCAAAGCACTAACCAATGACGATTACAGGTCATCCTTGCCACATAAGGTGAAAGATGTCCCTAATGCAAGGGAAAATACTTATCTTAGTTGTATGTATGTAAACGCCAGAAGCATTACTGGTAAAAAGGGTGAACTAGAAATACTTGCAGCAAGCAAACAGTATGATATTATAGGCATTACTGAAACTTGGTGGGATGAATCTCATGACTGGACAGTCAATCTAGAGGGCTATACACTGTTTAGGAGAGACAGACTAAATAAAAAGGGTGGAGGGGTGTGTCTGTACGTAAAGCCGTTTTTAAAACCTAATATATGGGAAGATACTCAGGAGGGTACTGTAGACACTGTTGAAACACTATGGGTAGAAATTGCATGCGGGGAAAAAGGAACAAAAAAGTTAGTATTGGGTGTATGCTATAGGCCGCCTGGTATCAACGCATCTGATGATGAATTGTTACTAAAGCAAATTGAAAAAGCAGCAGGAGTAGGAGACATAGTAGTGATGGGAGATTTTAACTATCCAGAGATAAACTGGAAAAACGATTCATGTGATACTGCTAGGGGCAATATGTTTTTAAACACACTTAATGATAACTACTTAGTCCAACTAATTGAGGAACCAACTAGGTACAATGCAATCTTAGACCTGGTATTAACAAACAATCAGGATTTGGTATCGGGTATTATAGTAGGGGAACCCATAGGAAACAGCGACCATAATATGGTCACATTCAATATCAGTTTCTACAAACAGCCCTATACTGGCTCAACTAGGACTTTAAATTTTAGCAAAGCAAATTTTGAAATGATGAGGGTATTTTTCAGGGATATTGAATGGGAAGGTTTGTTTTTAGGAAAAAATACTACGGAGAAATGGGAGGTACTAAAATTCCTGCTAGCTAAAAATACACTCAAATATATTCCTATGAGTAGCAAAAAAGGGAATAAAAATCATAAACCGATGTGGCTTAACAAAAAGATTAAGGAACTTATGGGCAAGAAAAGGCGAGCATTTAAAAAAAATACAAATCTGACGGGGAAGCAGAGTCATTTCAGCACTATAAGGAATGTAACAAAAATTGCAAAAAGGAAATAAGAGCGGCTAAAGTAGAAACTGAAAAACTAGTAGCAAAGGAAAGCAAAGCAAATCCCAAAAAATTCTTTAAATACATCAATAGCAAGAGATTAAAAAAGGAGAGTATAGGCCCTTTGAAGGACACGTTGGGAGTCTTAAGCAAAAATGATAATGACATAGCGAACACACTAAATGAGTTTTTTTCAACAGTATTTACTAGAGAGG
The DNA here is from genome assembly GCF_028390025.1 of Pseudophryne corroboree. Lineage (NCBI taxonomy): Eukaryota > Metazoa > Chordata > Amphibia > Anura > Myobatrachidae > Pseudophryne > Pseudophryne corroboree. The sequence goes on along the minus strand of NC_086444.1, from coordinate 92,875,897 downwards.
ACCCAATTCAGGGACTGACACACAATCTCAATAAGGACAATATCACACTGATAGGTACTTATTTAAGCGAGGAAGTAGTCTGTCACCGATTAAAACATTTAAAGATTAATAAATCACCAGGGCCCGATGGTATTCATCCAAGGGTTCTAATGGAGCTTCACTCTGAACTGGCAAAACCGCTATCTCTGATCTTTGAGGATTCAGTTATATCAGGTATGGTTCCCAAAGACTGGCGTATAGCGGAAGTAGTGCCTATATTCAAAAAGGGAAGTAAAGCTGAACCAGGTAATTATAGACCAGTTAGTCTTACATCTATAGTGGGGAAAGTATTGGAAGGTATTCTAAGAGATAGTATTCAGAAGTTCCTTGAAACCAATAAGGTCATTAAAAGGAATCAACATGGGTTTATGAAGGACAGATCCTGTCAAACCAACTTACTTGGCTTTTATGAAACAGTAAGCGCAAACCTAGATCAGGGTAAAGACGTGGATGTAATCTTTTTAGACTTTGCCAAAGCGTTTGATACTGTACCACACATGAGACTTATATACAAGCTACAAGAATCAGGGCTAGGAAGCACAATATGCACTTGGGTCAAAAACTGGTTAGATAATAGGAAGCAGCGCGTTGTGGTTAATGGATATTTTTCAACTTGGACTGAAGTGCTAAGTGGTGTGCCGCAAGGCTCAGTATTAGGACCGCTATTGTTCAATATTTTCATTAACGACCTAACAGAAGGTCTAGAGAGCATGGTGTCAATTTTTGCAGATGATACCAAATTGGGTAAGGCTATAAATACAGAGGAGGATGCCGAGTCTCTTCAGAACGACTTAGCTAAATTAGAAGCATGGGCAGCCAAATGGAGAATGCGCTTCAACACAGACAAGTGTAAGGTAATGCACTGTGGTAACAAGAACAAAAATTACACCTACCTACTAAATGGGGTAAAACTAGGGGATTCTGTACTGGAAAAGGACTTAGGTGTCCTCATAGATAGCAAGCTAAGCAGTAGTACCCAAAGTAGGACTGCAGCAAAGAAGGCTAATAAGATATTAGCATGCATAAAACGGGGTATTGATGCTAGGGACGAGAGTATTATACTCCCATTATATAAATCACTAGTGAGGCCACACCTTGAATACTGTGTACAGTTCTGGGCACCGTACTACAAAAAGGATATCCTGGAGCTTGAAAAGGTACAAAGGAGGGCGACCAAACTAATTAAGGGCATGGAGACGATGGAATACAAGGAAAGGCTTGAAAGACTAGGCATGTTTACATTGGAAAAGCGGAGACTAAGAGGGGATATGATCAACATCTACAAATATATAAGGGGACAATACTCAGAGCTTGCGCGGGACCTGTTTTTGGTTAGATCAACACAGAGGACTCGTGGACACTCGCTCAGGTTAGAGGAGAGGAGATTCCGCACAATACGGCGTAAAGGCTTTTTCACGGTAAGGACAATACGTGTTTGGAATTCCCTGCCCGAGGGAGTTGTAATGGCGGAATCTGTCAACACCTTTAAGAATGGGTTAGATAAATTCCTATTGGATAAGGATATCCAGGGGTATGGTGCATAGTCATGCATTATAGTTACTATTTAGTCAAATCATCATGCAGAGGACACCACAAATAGGTTGAACTCGATGGACAATTGTCTTTTTTCAACCTCAGATACTATGTTACTATGTTAACTTCAGACAATGCTAATGGCGCGCACCCAGGCTTCACTAAATAGGATACGCCAGAAGTTTTATCTAGCGGGGAACAGGCCGGGGAAAATGCTTGCCCGGAAGCTTAGGGCTCAGCAGGCTAGGAATAGAATCAAGCTCATTATATCCCCCACAGGCACCAAAATTTCTAACCCGAGGGAGATAGCGAATCAGTTTGCTAACTTCTACTCCCATCTCTATAACCTCTCGGCAGATCCTGACACCCCACAACCTACCCCTTCCTCTATCAACTCCTTCTTAGCGGATTTAACCCTCCCAAATATTTCAGACGAACAATTAGCATTGCTGAATGCCCCATGGTCCTTATCAGAAACCCTCCAAGTGATCAAGTCCCTCCCTCAGGGTAAGGCACCGGGCCCGGATGGCTTTATTAATGACTTTTATGTTTCGTTTCAGGACCTTCTAGCTCCCTCTTTAGTGGCGGTCTACACCGATATTACCTCGCAGGGCACCCTCCCTCAGGAGATGCTCGAGGCGCGTATTGTCACGATCCCTAAACCGGGCAAAGATGTGACCTCTTGCCAAAATTATCATCCCATTGCGTTACTGAATGGGGATATTAAAAATAAGAATTTACTTACCGATAATTCTATTTCTCATAGTCCGTAGTGGATGCTGGGGACTCCGTAAGGACCATGGGAATAGCGGCTCCGCAGGAGACTGGGCACATCTAAAGAAAGCTTTAGGACTAACTGGTGTGCACTGGCTCCTCCCCCTATGACCCTCCTCCAAGCCTCAGTTAGGATACTGTGCCCGGACGAGCGTACACAATAAGGAAGGATTTTGAATCTCGGGTAAGACTCATACCAGCCACACCAATCACACCGTATAACTCGTGATCTGAACCCAGTTAACAGTATGATAACAGAGGAGCCTCTGAAAAGATGGCTCCCAACAATAATAACCCGATTTTTGTAACAATAACTATGTACAAGTATTGCAGACAATCCGCACTTGGGATGGGCGCCCAGCATCCACTACGGACTATGAGAAATAGAATTATCGGTAAGTAAATTCTTATTTTCTCTAACGTCCTAAGTGGATGCTGGGGACTCCGTAAGGACCATGGGGATTATACCAAAGCTCCCAAACGGGCGGGAGAGTGCGGATGACTCTGCAGCACCGAATGAGAGAACTCCAGGTCCTCCTCAGCCAGGGTATCAAATTTGTAGAATTTAGCAAACGTGTTTGCCCCTGACCAAGTAGCTGCTCGGCAAAGTTGTAAAGCCGAGACCCCTCGGGCAGCCGCCCAAGATGAGCCCACTTTCCTTGTGGAACGGGCTTTTACAGATTTTAGCTGTGGCAGGCCTGCCACAGAATGTGCAAGCTGAATTGTACTACAAATCCAACGAGCAATAGTCTGCTTAGAAGCAGGAGCACCCAGCTTGTTGGGTGCATACAGGATAAACAGCGAGTCAGATTTCCTGACTCCAGCCGTCCTGGAAATATTTTCAGGGCCCTGACAACATCCAGCAACTTGGATTCCTCCAAGTCCCTAGTAGCCGCAGGCACCACAATAGGTTGGTTCAGGTGAAAACGCTGGAACCACCTTAGGGAGAAACTGAGGACGAGTCCTCAATTCCGCCCTGTCCGAATGGAAATTCAGATAAGGGCTTTTACAGGATAAAGCCGCCAATTCTGACACGCGCCTGGCCCAGGCCAGGGCCAACAGCATTATTTATTTTATTATTTATTTATTAGCAGTTTCTTATATAGCGCAGCATATTCCGTTGCGCTTTACAATTAGAACAATTATAGAACAAAACTGGGCAAAGACAGACACACAGAGGTAGGAAGGCCCTGCTCGCAAGCTTACAATCTATAGGGAAATAGGCATTGATACACAAGGATAGATGCTACCTGTCACATAATGGTTCCCCATGTTTGCTAGGTTCTTAATGGTTTGTATAGGATATGATCACCCAGCAATGTTGGAAGACAAAATGTGAGTTTATGTGGACTGTACAGAGGGGATGAAACTTGATAGGGAAGCTGTGAAGGTTATGTGTGTGGATCTGAAATTTGGTAGGCTTGCCTGAAGAGATGAGTTTTCAGAGAACGTTTAAAGGTTTGGAGACTAGAGGAGAGTCTTATTGTGCGTGGGAGTGCATTCCACAGAGTGGGTGAAGCCACTTTCCATGTGAGATATTTTAACTCCACAGATTTAAGTGGTTCAAACCAATGTGACTTTTGGAACCCAAACTACATTGAGATCCCAAATTGCCACTGGAGGCACAAAAGGAGGCTGTATATGCAGTACCCCTTTTACAAACGTCTAAACTTCAGGGACTGAAGCTAGTTCTTTTTTGGAAGAAAATTGACAGGGCCGAAATCTGAACCTTAATGGACCCCAATTTCAGGCCCATAGACACTCCTGTTTGCAGGAAATGTAGGAATCGACCCAGTTGAATTTCCTCCGTCAGGCCTTACTGGCCTCGCACTACGCAACAAATTTTCGCCAATTGCGGTGATAATGTTTTTGCGGTTACATCCTTCCTGGCTTTAGATCAGGATATGGATGACTTCATCCGGAATGCCTTTTTTCCTTCAGGATCTGGTGTTCAACCGGCATGCCGTCAAACGCAGCCGCGGTAAGTCTTGGAACAGACAGGGTCCTTGCTGGAGCAGGTCCCTTCTTAGAGGTAGAGGCCACGGATCCTCCGTGAGCATCTCTTGAAATTCCGGTTACCAAGTCCTTCTTGGCCAATCCGGAGCCACGAATATAGTGCTTTCTCCTCTCCATCTTATCAATCTCAGTACCTTGGGTATGAGAGGCAGAGGAGGGAACACATACACTGACTGGTACACCCACGGTGTTACCAGAGCGTCTACAACTATTGCCTGAGAGTCTCTTGACCTGGCGCAATACCTGTCGAGTTTTTTAATCATGTGGACGACTTCTGGGTGAAGTCCCCACTCTCCCGGGTGGAGGTCGTGCTGAGGAAGTCTGCTTCCCAGTTGTCCACTCCCGGAATGAATACTGTTGACAGTGCTATCACATGATTTTCCGCCCAGCGAAGAATCCCTGCAGCTTCTGCCATTGCCCTCCTGCTTCTTGTGCCACCCTGTCTGTTTACGTGGGTGACTGCCATGATGTTGTCCGACTGGATCAACACCGGCTGACCTTGAAGCAGAGGTCTTGCTAAGCTTAGAGCATTGTAAATGGCCCTTAGCTTCAGGATATTTATGTGAAGTGATGTATCCAGGCTTGACCCTAAGCCCTGGATATTCCTTCCCTGTGTGACTGCTCCCCAGCCTCGCAGGCTGGCATCCGTGGTCACCAGGACCCAGTCCTGAATGCCGAATCTGCGGCCCTCTAGAAGATGAGCACTCTGCAACCACCACAGGATGGATACCCTTGTCCTTGGTGACAGGGTTATCCGCTGATGTATCTGAAAATGCGACCCGGACCATTTGTCCAGTAGGTTCCACTGGAAAGTTCTTGCGTGGAATCTAACGAATGGGATTGCTTCGTAGGAAGCCACCATTTTTACCCAGAACCCTTGTGCATGGATGCACTGAGACTTGGTTCGGTTTTAGGAGGTTCCTGACTAGCTCGGATAACTCCCTGGCTTTCTCTTCCGGGAGAAACACCTTTTTTCTGGACTGTGTCCAGGAACATCCCTAGGAAACAGAATACAAGTCGTCGGAACCAGCTGCGATTTTGGAATATTGAGAATCCAATCGTGCTGCCGCAACACTACCTGAGATAGTGCTACACCGACTTCCAACTGTTCCCTGGATCTTACCCTTATCAGGGAATCGTCCAAGTAAGGGATAACTAAAATTCCCTTCCTTCGAAGGGATATCATTTCGGCCATTACCTTGGTAAAGACCCGGGGTGCCGTGGACCATCCCTACGGCAGCGTCTGAACTGATAGTGACAGTTCTGTACCATAACCTGAGGTACCCTTGGTGAGAAGGGTAAATTTTGACATGAAGGTAAGCATCCTTGATGTCCCGAGACATCATGTAGTCCCCTTCTTCCAGGTTCGCAATCACTGCTCTGAGTGACTCAATCTTGAATTTGAACCTCTGTATGTAAGTGTTCAAAGATTTTAGATTTTAGATTTAGATTTAGAATCGGTCTCACCGAGCCGTCTGGCTTCGGTACCACAATAGTGTGGAATAATACCCCGTTCCCTGTTGCAGGAGGGGTACCTTGATTATCACCTGCTGGGAATACAGCTTGTGAATGGCTTCCAAAACTGCCTCCCTGTCAGAGGGAGACGTCGGTAAAGCCGACTTTTGGAAACGGCGAGGGGGAGACGTCTCGAATTCCAATATGTACCCTTGAGATATTACCTGAAGGATCCAGGGGTCTACTTGCGAGTGAGCCCACTGCGCACTGAAATTCATTGAGAACGGGCCCCCACCGTGCCTGAGCTTGTAAGGCCCTAGCGTCATACTGAGGGCTTGGCAGAGGCGGGAAAGGGTTTCTGTTCCTGGGAACTGGCTAATCTCTTCAGCCTTTTTCCTCTCCCTCTGTCACGAGCAGAAAAGAGGAACCTTTTGTCCGCTTGCCAACAAAGGACTGCGCCTGATAATACGGCGTCTTATTTTGAGAGGCGACCTGGGGTACAAACGTGGATTTCCCAGTTGTTGCCGTGGCCACCAGGTCTAAAAGACCGACCCCAAATGTCCCTTTTCAAAGGCAATACTTCCAAATGCCGTTTGGAATCCGCATCACCTGACCATTTTACTGGTAGAATTGGACAACGCACTTATACTTGATGCCAGTCGGCAAATATTCCGCTGTGCATCATGCATATATAGAAATGCATCTTTTAAATGCTCTATAGGCAATAATATACTATCCTTATCTAGGATATCAATATTTCCAGTCAGGGAATCCGACCATGCCAACCCAGCACTGCACCTCCAGGCTGAGGCGATTGCTGGTCGCAGTATAACACCAGTATGTGTGTGAATACATTTTTGGATACCCTCCTGCTTTCTATCAGCAGGATCCTTAAGGGCGGCCATCTCATGAGAGGGTAGAGCCCTTTTTCTTACAAGCGTGTGAGTGCCTTATCCCCCCTAGGGGGTGTTTCCCAACGCACCCTAACCTCTGGCGGGAAAGGGTATACACCAATACTTTTTAAGAAATGATCAATTGTTATCGGGGGGAAACCCACGCATCATCACACACCTCATTTTATTTCTCAGATTCAGGAAAACTACAGGTAGTTTTTCCCTCACCGAACATAATACCCCTTTTTGGTGGTACTCGTATTATCAGAAATGTATAAAACATTTTCCATTGTCTCAATCATGTAACGTGTGGCCCTACTGGAAATCACGGTTGTCTCTTCACCGTCGACACAGGAGTCAGTATCCGTGTCGGCGTCTGTATCTGCCATCTGAGGTAACGGGCGCTTTAGAGCCCCTGACGGCCTATGAGACGTCTGGACAGGCACAAGCTGAGTAGCCGGCTGTCTCATGTCAACCACTGTTTTTTTTTATACAGAGCTGACACTGTCACGTAATTTTCAACAGTACATCCACTCAGGTGTCGACCCCCTAGGTGGTGACATCACTGTTACAGACACTCTGCTCCGTCTCCACATCATTTTTCTCCTCATACATGTCGACACAAACGTACCGACACACAGCACACACACAGGGAATGCTCTGATAGAGGACAGGACCCCACTAGCCCTTTGGGGAGACAGAGGGAGAGTATGCCAGCACACACCAGAGCGCTATATATATATACAGGGATAACCTTATATAAGTGTTTTTCCCCTTATAGCTGCTGTATGTTTTAATACTGCGCCTAATTAGTGCCCCCCTCTCTTTTTTTAACCCTTTCTGTAGTGTAGTGACTGCAGGGAAGAGCCAGGGAGCTTCCCTCCAACTGAGCTGTGAGGGAAAATGGCGCCAGTGTGCTGAGGAGATAGGCTCCGCCCCCTTTTCGGCGGCCTTATCTCCCGTTTTTCTGTATATTCTGGCAGGGGTTAAATGCATCCATATAGCCCAGGAGCTATATGTGATGTATTTTTTGCCATGTAACGTATTTTTAACATGTTTTATTGCGTCTCAGGGCGCCCCCCCCCAGCGCCCTGCACCCTCAGTGACCGGAGTATGAAGTGTGCTGAGAGCAATGGCGTACAGCTGCAGTGCTGTGCGCTACCTTATTGAAGACAGGAACGTCTTCTGCCGCCGATTTTTCCGGACCTCTTCGCTCTTCTGGCTCTGTAAGGGGGCCGGCGGCGCGGCTCCGGGACCCATCCAGGCTGGGCCTGTGATCGTCCCTCTGGAGCTAATGTCCAGTAGCCAAGAAGCCCAATCCACTCTGCATGCAGGTGAGTTCGCTTCTTCTCCCCTTAGTCCCTCGATGCAGTGAGCCTGTTGCCAGCAGGTCTCACTGAAAATAACAAACCTAAACTAAAACTTTCACTAAGAAGCTCAGGAGAGCCCCTAGTGTGCACCCTTCTCGTCGGGCACAGAAATCTAACTGAGGCTTGGAGGAGGGTCATAGGGGGAGGAGCCAGTGCACACCAGTTAGTCCTAAAGCTTTCTTTAGATGTGCCCAGTCTCCTGCGGAGCCGCTATTCCCATGGTCCTTACGGAGTCCCCAGCATCCACTTAGGACGTTAGAGAAATATACGCTAAATTAATAGCCTCTCGGCTGAACGCCCTCCTCCCCTCCCTGATATATCCGGACCAAGTTGGTTTTATCCCGGGTAGACAGGCGTCCGATAATACACGCCGGGTCTTTAATCTTGTTGATTCCCTAACCCCCGACCAAGGTCTCCTTTTGCTATCTTTGGATGCAGAGAAGGCCTTTGATCGTTTAAACTGGTCTTATATGCGAGAAGTCCTAGCCAAATTCGGCCTGCGCGATCGCATCCTCTCCTCGATATTAGCCCTGTATAGCTCCCCGACGGCCCGGGTATTTAGTAATGGTTTTTTATCTCACCCTTTTCCAATCTATAATGGCACCCGCCAGGGCTGCCCCATCTCCCCTCTCATATTCGTGCTAGCCATTGAACCACTGGCAGCTAGGCTACGAGCGGACCCACAGTTCCCTGGACTGCGATTAGGCACCACATCACATAAACTATGTCTGTTCGCAGACGATGTTCTCCTATTCGTAACAGACCCAGCCACAACTCTCCCTCATCTGCATACTGTTTTAGATAGCTACTCTGCAGCATCGTATTATAAACTAAATGCCTCTAAGACGGATGCTCTGCCCATTAACCTCTCTAACTCCTTGCCCCTATTACGCACTAAGTATCCGTATAACTGGAAAACATCCTCGATACGATACCTGGGTATTCTTATTCCCCCATCTACCTCCTCTGTATTTGATGTCAATCTCCCTCCTCTGCTGTCCTCCCTCCAGATTTTCACCAAATCATGGCTCAACTATGAAGTTTCTTGGTTGGGCCGTCTGGCCGCCTTTAAAATGTCGCTGCTCCCTAAGTTAATGTTCTTGTTCCGAACTATCCCTTTTATCTTCCCTAAAAAGTACCTAGATAAGGCCACTACAATCCTCACTAACTATATATGGTCTTCGCGCCCGCCTAAACTTGCTCGCGCAAGGATGTCTCTACCAAGGAGAGCCGGTGGCCTAGATATGCCCAATTTATCACTGTACCAAGAGGCCTTCCTCCTTGCCCAGATTAAAGAATTTTACAAAGATGTATGTCCGGAGTGGACGTGTCTGGAGGAGGCAGCCTGCCCCCGTTTTCCCTTGAAGGATCTTTTTTGGATTCCTAGGCCCCTTCGCCCACAGTGCTCAAATATCCTCCCCTCTACCCGTGCCACACTCCAGATTTGGGACAAACTGACTGCGGCCATACCCCCTTCCTATCATAATCTTTCTCTGATTTCACTACGAACGGTAGCCGCTCTAGTCCCTAATCTTGGCCTGGCGGGCTGGAGGTCCAGAGGGATAGAGGTCCTGGGGGACTTGTTTAATGGGTCCGTATTCGCCTCTTTTGCTGATATCCAGAGACGCTTCTCTCTACCAGACACTGAGAGGCTTCGATATTATCAAATACAGCACTGGTGGACTAGCCTCCACCTCTCCCCCTCCCTACCATCACATGATATCCTGCAAGTCACAGGCCGATTTTCTAACGCTACTTCCAGAGGGGAGATTTCCTTCTGGTATAAAACATTACTCTCACTACTCCCTGTTTCTAAATCTAGAGCCCAGGTCAGGTGGGAGACGGATGTGGGATGTGTTCTCCAAGATTCTCAGTGGCAACACATTTTTATGTCATCCTTCACTATGTCTACATGCCTGAATCACTCCGAAATGCACGTTAAGCTACTCCACAGACTGTACCTCACACCGGAAAGGCTACATACGATCTGGCCGGCATGTTCGAAGTTTTGTTGGCGCCTATGCGGAGAGGTTGGCCACCTCTTCCATATTTTTTGGTCTTGCCCCCATATCCAAGGGTACTGGACAGAGGTATTTGGCCTTATCAACAAAGTCCTGAACCTCGACCTCTCCCCCTCCCCGCTTATAGCTCTATTGAATATATATCCGCGAAGCATGGGGGTACATCTACATTATGTCCTAGGCCACATCTGCCTCGCCGCACGTGCGGCTTTAGCCCAAAACTGGAAACAACCCACACCACCTCCAGTGTTGAAGGTGATACACAAAATACAGCTGCACTTCTTGATGGAGACTGAACACATCCCATACTCCTTCACTGCCAAATCTCCATTTGTGCGCTGGATGCCTTGGCATCTATTTACCACGGAGGGTGAGGGTGCTGCATTGATACTACCTCCCCGAACCCCTGTACAATCACCCCCCAGCACATCGGCTGATGTGGCCCCCTCCCCCCCCCCTAAAACAACAAGGACCCCCTATTTGTATTTGTGTTATATTTACTTCAAGCCCATTGCCGCCCTGCCACCTCCATTACTTGTTTTTTGTTTGCCTTACAATGTATTGGTGTGATCGACTTTGAATTGTCTGCATATGTCTGTTAAAGCGCTTTCTTATATGCGTATGTACCTACTCCCCCCTCCCTTCCTTTTTCCTTTTTGTACCCCTGTTTGCAATGCAAAAAATTTCAATAAAAACTATTGATGGAAAAAAAAAAAAATGTACCGTATTTTTCGGACCATAAGACGCGCCTGACCATAAGACGCACCTAGTTTTTAGAGTAAGAAAACTGGAAAAAAAAGAGCCAGCATACACAGACAGACAGACACACACACACACACACACACACACACACACACACACACACACACACACACACACACATCAGAGCCAGCATACACAGACACACACACACACACACACACACACACACACACACACACATCAGAGCCAGCATACACAGACACACACACACACACACACACACATCAGAGCCAGCATACACATACACAGACACACACACACACATATTGTAGACAGTACCAGTGGTTCCCCGCGTCCAGGCTCTCAGCTAACGCTTGCCCCGGGTGCACTCCTGAGGACCAAGGAGGTGTGGGGTAGATGCCGGGCTCTGCTGCTGGGCTCTGAGATGCGCCGCGCTCTGCTGATGACGGCACAGCAGGAGCAGCAGCATCCAGGACCCGCCGGTTCCCCCATGTCCAGGCACTCAGCTAACGCTGCCTGCAGGGAAACTCCTGAGGAGGGAGGAGGTGTGGGGGAGCGGGGGGGGGTCACATGATGCCGGGCTCTGCTGCTGGGCTCTGAGATGCGCCGCGCTCTGCTGATGACGGCGCAGCAGCAGCATCCAGGACCCGCCGCTACCCGCGAACTCCATCTGCATCTGCTCCTCTTCGCTCCATAAGACGCACATACTTTTCCCCCCACATTTTTGGAGAGAAAAAGTGCGTCTTATGGTCCGAAAAATACGGTAATTAAAATGTATTTTAAATTGATTTAATGCTTATCTTTATTACATTTACAAATCAAACACTGTATACATATACTGATGTACTGGGTTATTAGAGATTTCAAAGTAGAAGTGCTTTTCTAGTTTAGATGCTAGGGGTCTAATTCAGACGCAGTTCGCATAGTCGCCACCCATAGAGGAGTGCATTTTAGCTGTGCAAGTGTGCGATCGCATGTGCAGCCGAGCCGTCCAAAAACTTTGTGCAGTTTCTGAGTTGCCCAGAACTTACTCAGCTGCTGCGATCACTTCAGCCTGTCCGGGGCCGGAATTGAAGTCAGACACCCGCCCTGAAAATGCTTGGGCACGCCTGTGTTTTTCCAACCACTCCCAGAAAATGGTCAGTTGTTACCCACAAACGCCTTCTTCCTGTCAATCTTCTTGCGATCGCCCGTGCGAATGGATTCTTTGTAAAACCCATCGCACAGCAACGATCCGCTTTGTACCTGTGCAACGCGCGATTTTGATGCCCCCTGCCAGTCAGAGGCCTGAGGAAATCTCCCCCTAGCTCCGCTTCTGGTAGGGCCTGACCACTGTAAACACTTAAGGTGTGTACACACCGTGCGATATTGCCTTGCGATTTTGACTATATAGTCAAAATCGCAAGGAAAGTTAGTGCATATCGCAAATTCGCAAGGTGTTAGGCAGCTTGCGATACCGATTCGATCCCGATGTGAACCACCGCGGGGTCGGTATCACAAGGTTAGATAGACTGTGCAGGCAAGTAAATTTTGACTATCTAGTACAAAGTGGTTCCGGTATGAATGGTCGACCATGTTATGGTCGACAGTCATTAGGTCGACCACTATTGGTCGACATTGACATGGTCGACATGGACACATGGTCGACACATGAAAATGGTCGACACATGAAAGGTCGACATATGAAAAGGTCGACATGAGTTTTTTCGTTTTTTTGGTGTCGTTTTTTGCGTAAAGTGACTGGGAACCCCAATTAGTGCACCGCGTCCCCTCGCATGGCTCGCTTCGCTCGCCATGCTTCGGGTATGGTGCCTTCGCTCCGCTACCGCTTCGCTCGGCACACTTTACCGTTCCAATCGTAGTCCACGTGGATCGTAAAGTATGGAAAAGTTTCCCAAAAGAAAAAAAAGTTAAAAAACTCATGTCGACATTTTCATGTGTTGACCTTTCATGTGTCGACCATTTTCATGTGTCAACCATGTGTCCATGTCGACCATGTCAATGTCGACCAATAGTGGTCGACCTAATGACTGTCGACCATAACATGGTCGACCATGTGAACGGATACCGTACAAAGTATAGTCAAAATCGTCCATAGCCAGAATCGGACATAGCCAAAATTGCAAGCACACATAGTCAATATCGCATAGTCAAAATTTCAATACAAAATCGCACATAAGTCAGTATCTCACCGTGTGTATGCACCTTTACTGTAGGCAGCTTTCTGTTACTGAAATATCCGTATATAAGACAATTCAGGGCATTTATGTAATCAACTTTATTATACAGATGGAGCCTCCGTTATTCAGGCTCTTTGTGTGACTAGGCGCGACCACCTGGGCGCACCTAGTCACTGTGAGCGTGTCCGTCTGGACGGGCGCACGGGCCAGGATGGAGGTGCTCCCCATTAACTTTAATGGAGAGCGTCTCCGTCCGCGCGGACAGAGACGATCTAAATTGGAAGTGGCTCGTGCACTCCCGACGTGACTAGGTGGACAGATCGCCTAGTCACGCCGGGAGTGCATGCCTATGACTAGGCAGGGTTAGATAAAGAAGGCTTCATCTGTATGTAACAGTTCTCACAGTAGGAAAAAGTGGACACTGTAGAATGTAAGATATAAAAAAAAAACAAGTAAGGGGGCTGACAAATTAGAATTAAGTATATGTCAGGCCTATCCAAAAATGATCATGAGGACAAAATACATTATAAGATGAACAGAGTGAGTAAGATTGTGAACACTGGGCCTAATTCAGATCTAATCGCAGCAGCAAATTTGTTAGCAGTTGGGCAAAACCAGGAGGGTAATTCCAAGTTGATCGCAGCAGGAAAATTTTTAGCAATTGGGCAAAACCATGTGCACTGCAGGGGGGGGCAGATATAACATTTGCATAGAGAGTTAGATTTGGATGGGATATTTTATTTCTGTGCAGGGTAAATACTGGCTGCCTTACTTTTACACTGCAATTTAGATTGCAGATTGAACACACCCCACCCAAATCTAACTCTCTCTGCACATGTTATATCTGTCCCCCCTGCAGTGCACATGGTTTTGCCCAACTGCTAAAAAAATTCCTGCTGCGATCAACTCAGAATTACCCCCCATGTGCACTGCAGGGGAGGCAGATATAACATTTGCAGAGAGAGTTAGATTTGGGTGGGTTATTTTGTTTCTGTGCAGGGTAAATACTGGCTGCTTTATTCTTACACTGCAATTTGGATTTCAGTTTGAACACACCCCACCCAAATCTAACTCTCTCTGCACATGTTATATCTGCCCCCCCCTGCAGTGCACATGGGGGGTCATTCCGACCAGATCGCAGCCGTGTGACCGGGTCCGAACTGCGCATGCGTGGTGGTCGCATTGCACATGCGCGTCATTGCCCGGCGACAGCAGCGACGCCGCTAACAAAGAAAGCGGCCGCAGAGGCGACCGCAAGAAGATTGACAGGACGAAGGCGAAAACTGGGCGTCAACTCACCGTTTTCTGGGCATGGAGATCCAAACGTAGGCTTGTCGAGGCGTATGGAGGGCGGATGTCTGACGTCAATTCCGGGACCTACAATGCTGGATTGATCGCACAGGGGCCCTCATTCCAAGTTGATCGCTAGCTGCTGTTGTTCGCTGCGCAGCGATCAGCCTAAAAATCGGTACTTCTGCGCATGCGTATGGTGCGCACTCTGCATGCACGACGTACATTCACAAAAGCCAATGCAGTTTTACACAAGCTCTAGCGACGCTTTTCAGTCCCACTGCTGGCCGCAGTGATTGACAGGAAGTGGGTGTTTCTGGGTGGTAACTGACCGTTTTCGGGGAGTGTGTGTAAAAACGCAGGTGTGCCAGATAAAAACGCAGGAGTGGCTGGGGAAACGTGGGCGTGGCTGGCCGAACGCAGGGCGTGTTTGTGACGTCAAAACAGGAACTAAACAGACTGAAGTGATCGCTAGCTAGGAGTAAGTCTTGAGCTACTCTGAAACTGCACAATCTTTTTTTGTAGCAGCGCTGCGAACCTTTCGTTCGCACTTCTGCTAAGCTAAGATACACTCCCAGAGGGCGGCGGCTTAGCGTTTGCACTGCTGCTAAAAGCAGCTAGCGAGCGATCAACTCGGAATGAGGGCCAGGGTAAGTAACTCTTACCCTGGTCTTGTTCTACACAAAACTTTTTGCATAGCAGGGCTACACAAGCGATCGCAGCCTTGCTATGCAAAAATACACTCCCCCATTGGGGGTCATTCCGAGTTGTTCGCTCGTTGCCGATTTTCGCAATGGAGCGATTAAGGCAAAAATGCGCATGCGCATGGTTCACAGTGCGCATGCGGTTAGTATTTTACCACAAAACTTAGTAGATTAACTCATGAACGAATGAAGATTTTTCATCGTTGAAGTGATCGTAGTGTGATTGACAGGAAGTGGGTGTTTCTGGGCGGAAACTGGCCATTTTCTGGGAGTGTGCGGAAAAACGCAGGCGTGCCAGGGAAAAACGCGGGAGTGTCTGGAGAAACGGGGGTGTGGCTGGCCGGACGCTGGGCGTGTGTGTGACGTCAAACCAGGAACGAAACGGCCTGAGCTGATCGCTATTTGTGAGTAGGTCTGGAGCTACTCAGAAACTGCTAAGAAATTTATTTTCGCTATTCTGCGAATCTTTCGTTCGCAATTCTGCTAAGCTAAGATACACTCCCAGAGGGCGGCGGCTTAGCGTGTGCAATGCTGCTAAAAGCAGCTAGCGAGCGAACAACTCGGAATCACCCCCATAGGCGGCATCTAGTTGATCGCATGGGCTGCAAAAAGTTGCAGCGTGCGATCAACTCGGAATGACCCCCATGGTTTTGCACAAATGCTAACAAATTTGCTGCTGCGATCAGATCTGAATTAGGCCCCATGAACAGAACTAGTATATATTTAGCAATAAACCACTTTCACGAATTGTAAAAAAAAGTATAAAAAAATAATAATATAAAAATAACCTTAAATAGCCAGTGTTAGCATATTGCATCCCATGATAATAAATGACCATTGGCAGTGGCTCATTGAGGCAGCTGGGACTCAGACAGGAGTATTTTCTTTATCAGATTTATTATTTAACAGGATTTTGTACCAGATGTTTAAGAGACTTTCATTATCCCTCTGGAACTGTCTTGTGTTGTTCCTTAATTCCCAGTTTATTATTATAGTTTGAGCACTCTCCTTCCACGCTCTGGAACCTGCAATCTCATATCTCGGTCCACAAGGGAATGAAGCGACTTGTTATAATTTGTTTTTCAATTAAAACTACAGGTTTATATGTTTCAATTTATGGATCATCCTATCCCACCGAGAGCATGAACAACAGGTTTGAAATATGAATTATGCCTTTAGAACAAATGCTTTTCAATTGATATAATCTGCTTTTTAAATGCATTGCCAGGGAATGCCATTTATAACTTAGACTATATAATGCCATAGCTCATATTTATTGATTGTATTTTACTGGGCAATCAAGATAGTCCACAATTCTGGCTACATGCCCACGACATGCTTTCAGAATACTTATCGTACATGTTTACATGCTTGATGATCAGTTATGCCATTTTTCTCATACGTCCTAGAGGATGCTGGGGTCACTTCAAGAACCATGGGGTATAGACGGGATCCGCAGGAGACATGGGCACTTTAAGACTTTCAAATGGTGTGACCTGGCTCCACCCTCTATGCCCCTCCTACAGACTCCAGTTTAGAATCTGTGCCCAGTGAGACTGGATGCACTCTGAGGAGCTCTACTGAGTTTCTCTGAAAAAGACTTATGTTAGGTTTTTTATGTTCAGGGAGGCTGATGGCAACAGTCTCCCTGCATCGTGGGACTTAGGGGAGAGAAGCAGACCTACTTCTGTGAGTTTCAAGGCTCTGCTTCTTTGGCAACAGGACACCATTAGCTCCTGAAGGTCTGATCGCTAGGTATGCCTAGATGCTCGTTCCCAGAGCCCGCCGTCACCCCCCTTGCAGAGCCAGAAGTCAGAAGACAGGTGAGTAGAAGAAGATCAGAAGACTTTAGTGACGGCATTCAGAGGTACCGCACAGCGATCGCACGCTGCGCGCCATGCTCCCTCAGCAGCACTACAGGGTGCAGGGCGTGAAGGGGCGCCCAGGGCAGCATATGAATCCTCATTTTGACACTGGCAAGAGGGGACATTAGTGCCAAGGCACTGTCCTAACCCCCGCCAGTATAAATATTTGTTGAAAATTGCAGGAAGGAAGCAGGCCATTAAGGGGCCGGAGCTTCTTCCTCACCGCTAACACACACACACACACACACTGCTGACAACTGCAGGGTAAAGGGCGCAGGGGGGGGGGGGGGTCGTCTTGGGCAACATAAATCCTTGTTTATGGCAAAAGGCACACTGTCCTACCCCCGCCAGTATAATTAACTATGGATTTAAGAACTGGTGAAGCGCGCCTTTACGGGGGCGGGGCTTCTTCCTCACTAAGCCAGCCCACTAGTCAGCGCCATTTTCTCCTCACATGAGAAATGCTGTTCCTCCCTTCACTACTGACATGTATCAGGGTGCTAAGAGGGGGGCGGGGGGGGGGGGAGGCGATGTATATGATGTTTGTATTATGTATAAAAGTGCTGCAGGTCTGTTTTCAATTATATGTTTCACAGATGGGTGTGCTTGGCGCTGGGGTGTGAGCTGGCTTTTCCTTTCTGTGTCCATCTGACAGAGGTCTGGTCCCTATAAGTCCCAGTGTGTATGTGAGTGTGTGTGGTACACGTGTGGGACATGTCTGAGGCAGGGAGTTCCTGCCTGGAGGAAGCCATTTTAGGGACACAGAGTTGTAAGGTGGTGATGCTACCGACACACCTAGAGCCTGCGTGGGTGAAAGAAATACGTGGTAGTATGCATCATATCAAAGATTAGATAAGGCTGTATCTAATGCTGTATGCTGGATATGTAGAAGATGTGTTTTGTCAGCATTCTGTTCTTCCATCTGCAGGCGAGCCACTCTGGGTCACATAAAGTCCATTTACAAATGTTATGACTACTGCTACCGACACGGACTCTGAGTCCTGTGTCACCGATGGGGATTCCAGGGAAATAGATCAAATAAGACTCCCTTCCACAAGCTTAATATTTTCTTTCCCGGCAGTCACCCCCTGTGTTACTGTCTAGGGTGACAAAGAAGGTAATTCTCCCTGCACCTGACACGGCTTCACTAAAGAGCCGGCGATCCGAAAAGTGAAAACTATATTAAAATCCATTTATGTTGCAAAGAGTGCACTGCTCAGGCCACTATTGCTTGCGCGTGGGTGTCTCGCATTAAAAAAAAAAAAATGGTAAAAAAGCGTGTCATCAGAAATTGATACGATTGATAAAGATGAGATACTCCCTAAGTTAGGAGATATCAAAGACGCTGCCGCATACATGCTAGGAGCAATGAAAGATATTGGACTTTTGCGTTCACAAGCCGCTACCAGGGCAGTATCGGCTCGGCGGGCATTGGGGATTCGCCAGTGGAACGCGGATGCAGATTCCATGAGAAATATGGAGGATCTCCTATACAAAGGTGAGGCCTTATTTGGCGATGGACTGGAGACGTTGGTCTCAGCGGCTACCGCAGGTAAGTCGACATTTGTGCCCTCTGCACCTGCACTGGCAAAAGGATCACCCTCACATGCAGTCCTTTTTCGGCCCAGTATGTATAGCGAGAAGATGTCTACAACGGCTTCAGGTTACTAAGAACAGAAGTCTACCCCTGCTTCTGCCAAGTCCCTCGCGGGAGGTAGCTCGGGTTGGGGCACGTCTAAAAACTGCTCAGTCAGGATTGGAGTCAATCTGACCTGGATCCCGGGGTGTTACAAATAGTGTCCCAGGGGTACAAACTGGAGTTTCAAGACGTTTCCCCATGCCGAATTTTAAAATTGACCTTGCCAGCGTTTCTTCCAGAAAGAGAAGCACTTATATCGGTAATTGAAATTTTATGTCAGGACCAGGGCATAGTCCTGGTGCCTGGGTCACAACAAAGGAAGGGGTTTATTCAAGCCTCTTTGTAGTTCCGAAACCGGACGGCTCGGTCTGACCGATCCTGAACCTAAAAAAAATAAATAAATCTGAATCTCTTTTTGAAACGGTTCAAGTTCCAGAAGGAATCACTGGGGGCAGTGATTTCCAGTCTGGAGGAGGGGGATTACAGGGAGTCAGTTGACGTAAAGGATGCTTACCTGCATGTTCCCATTTATTCTCCTTACCAGGCTTATCTGAGATTTGCGGTTCAGGATTGCCATTACCAATTCCAGATGTTACCTTTCGGTTTTCTCCACGGCGCCGAGGGTTTTCACAATGGAGATGATGGTCCTCCTGCGCCAAGAAGGAGTCAATTTAATTCCTTATCTAGAAGATCTCCTGATAAAGGCGAGATCCAGTGAGTGCTTGGTACAAAACATCGCGCTCTCCCTGTCCATACTCCAACAACATGGTTGGATCATAAATTTTCCAGATGATTCTGGACAGGGTAGTTCAGAGAGTTTTTCTTCCGGTGGAAAAGGCTCTGGAAATCCAGAAATGGTAATACTAGGTTTGAAACCATCAAGAGTATCGATCCATCAGTGCAAAGATGGTGACGGCCTACGAGGCCATACAGTTTGGCAGGTTCCATGCCAGGGTATTCCTGTGGGACCTGTTGGTAAAGTGGATCCCACCTACACATGCACCGGAAGATAGTCCTGTTGTCAAAAGCCAGGATTTCACTCCTGTGGTGGCTACACAGCTTGCACCTATTAGAGGGACGCAGGTTCGGTTTTCAGGACTGGGTCCTGGTAACCACGGATACAAGTCTCCGAGGCTGAGGAGCTGTCACTCAAGGAAAAGGTTCCATCGAAAATGCTGAAGTCGGGAAGCTTGCCTTCGCATGGACATGCTGGAATTGAGAGCCATTTACAAAGGTCTTCAGCAAGCGGTACATCTTCTTCCAGATCATCCCGTGCAGATCCAGTTGGATAATGTAATAATCGTAAGACAAAAATATTGTAGCGCATATAGATTGGGCAAAAATGTATTGCTTCATTTCAAAAAATAACAATAAAATTTAATAAACATAACCACCGGCCGGTAATTTAAACACATCAATATATTATTTTAAAAAACATAAAATATGCTCTTTTCTGTCTGGACGGTATTGATAAATTAGACAAAAACTCATTCAATGAATGAGTTTTTGTCTAATTTATCAATATCGTCCAGACAGAAAAGAGCATATTTTATGTTTTTTAAAATAATATATTGATGTGTTTAAATTACCGGCCGGTGGTTATGTTTATTAAATTTTATTGTTATTTTTTGAGATGAAGCAATAAATTTTTGCCCAATCTATATGCGCTACAATATTTTTGTCTTACGATTTTTTCTTCTGATAAGGTTGAGTAGCCTTATTTTGTTGGCTGCATTTAGATTGGTGTGTATCGAGCGCTTGGTTATATTTGATTGCTTGGATAATGTAACAGCAAGGCGGAACGAAAGGCAGAGCGGAAATGGCAGAGGTGACGAAGGTCCTCCTCTGGGCAGGAAAACATGTAAGGGCTCTGTCGGTAATTTTCATTCCAGGAGTGGACAACTGGGAAGCAGACTTCCTCAGCAGACACGATCTCCAGCCGGGAGAGTGAAACTTCCACCAAGAAGGCTTCGCAAAGGTGACAAGTCTTTGCGGAGTTTCTCAAATAGACATGGTGACATCTCGTCTCAACGTGAAGCTTCGGATATATTGTTCCTGGTCAAAAGACCCTCAGACAATAGCAATAGATGCACTGGTGACCCAGTGGCTATTCCGGTCAGTGTATGTATGCCCTACACTTCCACTGTTCCCAAAAGTTTTCGGGATAATAAGATGAACGAGGTTTCGGGAAATATTTAATTGCCCAGACTGGCCAAGGAGGGCTTGGTGCCCAGATCTTTAGGAAAAAAGATCCTGGGCCTCTTCCTCTTCAAGAGGACCTACTACAGTAGGTGCCGTGCGTGTACCTGGACTTACCGCGGCTACGTTTGACGGCATGGCTGTTGAGAGCCGGTTTCTAGCCGAAAGGGTATTCCCAAGGGAGTCATTCCCACTCTTATTCAGGCCAGAAAAGGAGTAACGTCTAAACGTTACCACCGTCTCTGGTGAAAATAGGTGTCTTGGTGTGAATCCAAGAAAGCTTCAACGGAAGAGTTTCAGTTAGGGTGTTTTCTCCATTTCCTATGGGCTGGAGGGAATGCAGCATGAAATTGGACTCCATTAAGGTCCAGTTTTCAGCATTGGCAATTTTCTTTCGAAAACTATTGGCTTCCCTTCCAGAAGTTCAGTCTTTCGTGAAAGGCGTGTTGCGCGTCTACCTTCCAATTGTGCCTCCAGTGGCACCTTGGATTCCTAATGTGGTGTTGCAGTTCCTTCAATCATGTGGTTGAGTCTTTACAGAAGGTGAAGTTGCTGTTTCTCACTTGAAAAGCGGTCATCCTGTTGGCCTTGGCATCTGCAAGGCGGGTGTCTGAGTTAGGGGCCTTATCTCACAAGAGCCCTTATTTGATCTTCCATGAAGATTGAGCTGAATTGAGGATAAGTCAACGTTTCTGCCGAAGGTGTTGTCCTTTTTTCTGCAGGAACCGACCTATGTTGGTGCCTGTGGCTACTGACGCCTTCGCTGAGTAAAAGTCTCTGGCTATGGTTAGAGCTTTGAAAATTATGTCGCCTGGACGGCTCATATTAGGAAAACAGAGGCTTTGTTTGTTCTCAAGACACAAAGGGAAGTTAACAGCGTTACCTTTGATAAATTTAAAAATGAATCATGTGTAGCAGATTAGTCTAAACAACCCTTATTTATTGAAAAAGTTTAAAAAGGAGTTTGTTAACTCATGAATTAATGTCACTAAAGCATTTGAATACAATGATAGATATACATAAAAATGCTAAAACTGCATAAAAATTTCTAAATGGCAGCATTCATATATTGTCCTCTTATCCGTGGTCAATTATCAGGGACTTGTCATACAGTTCTGTGTGCTACAGTCCATATATATTTAAAAAACGTGGTCACTGACCAATGGCAATGGTCTCAGATGTTTTTAGATATTTACCTTAATGGCCGTTACATTGATGACTTATTTATTATTTTGGATGGGGATCTTGATTTGGCACGCATGTTTGTTTCTTCTCTCAACACCAACACTTTTAATTTACAGTTCACGTACACATTTGACAAATGTCGAATTAATTTTTTAGACTTGACCCTGGAAGCAAGGGGCAAGGACATAATTACGTCCAATTATGTCAAGGAAGTAGGCAGTAATGCCTACCTGCATTTTAAGAGTGCACATCATGGCCCCTGGAAGAAAAATATCCCCAAAGGTCAACTCCTAAGAGTAATGAGAAATTGCTCAGAAAGGGAAACCTTCATAAAACAAGCAGGGGACATGATGGACTCTTTCAAAGAACGTGGATATCCAGAGTATCTTCTGGGTCAAGCCTATCAGGAGGTGGTAACTAAAGACAGAAAATATTTACTTGATCATAAAAGGGTCGATAATAAGGAAAATTATAATATAGGTGATATCTCCTTCATTTCTAAGTTTAATAGCCATTCAGGGGAGATCAGAAAAATTATAAAACAAAATTATAATATCCTTTTATGTGATCCCATCTTGAGGAACATCCTACCTGTAACACCTTGGGTTATTTTCAAAAAGAAAAGATCATTAAAAACCATCTTGGCACCAAGTGCACTGAGAAAAGAAACAACAAACCCAGCGACAAAAAAGTTGGGAGATTCATGTTCCACTATAGATTCTTGGTTACCATCACTTCCCAATGGATTCTATAGATGTGGGAAGTCGAGATGCACGACATGTTCACATGTTATAAATAGAACACAAACAATTAATATTACAATAGATGGATCTACCTATTGTTTAAAAAGTTTTTTGAACTGCGACTCTAAATGGGTTAGATACCTGTTAGAGTGCGGGTGCACTGCGAAATATGTGGGTAGAACCACACGTAGTTTGAAAGTGAGATTAATGGAACATAGGAGAAACATAGTTAATAAAACACAAAATCATAGTGTTCCAAGACACTTCTGTGAAGAACATGGAGGTGATCCTAGCTCCCTCAGAGTAACAGCACTGGAACATATTCCAGTCACTATGCGGGGGGTGGGGGGGGGGGGGGGGGGGTTGGTGACCGCTATAATAAATTGTGCAAGCAAGAGATCTATTGGATTTTTAAGCTAAACACGTTGCATCCATATGGTTTGAATGAAGCAATGGAACTCAATACGATAATTTGATATCTCTCCTATTTACCTGCCAGCATCCGGCTTAAAACCATATGTAGTAGATCTATAAGGGATAGGGATGTTTCCACGGTACGAAGATATTGCTCAGTTATTGAAAATATTCACGATAAACTTTCCTGGAATAGGGATAATTAATTGCCCTTTTAAGGCTAGTTGAAGTAGTGAATGTCTGCTCCCCCAAAATGTTTAGAAATTAGACTGGGGGATTCCCTCTAATCACATCTAATGGAGAATCTGAGTGTGTATTTTATATTGCTAGCGTGCTAAGAGATTTTGGATAATCGACTTAAAGTGAAAGTGTATATATCTAGATATTAACCTTTGGGTATATGGGCGTTTCAAGGTAATTCATCCACGATAAGGGGTGACAGGGGATAATGATGCAGGTTATACTTACCTCCATTTCTGTGATAATTGTTGCCTAGCAACAACAAACATTTCGAACAAACGAGGACTGTAATATCCTGGTAACCTCGCCTACATAAGTGAAACTGTGTCCCTTCTGATATTATTTTATTTTTCTACTCATTTATGTATGGGTTTAAATAATCAAGTATATGTGCACATTTATTTTTATGGAAAGAACGAGCAGTGTATGCTGTGTGTGGGTTCCGTTTATATGGTTACTATGCCAACACGGAAATCCACACACACTTACTCATTGGCCGCTCTAGTCACCTGGCCCGATAGATCCGGCCATGTGACCGGACTCACAATTTTTGAAAAGAACGAGGAGTGTATGCTGTGTGTGGGTTCCGTCTATATGGTTACTATGCCAAACACGGAAATCCATACACACTCACTCATTGGCCGTTCTGGTCACCTGGCCCGATGGATCTAGCCATGTGACCGGACTCAAAAGCCGGATGACGAATTGAGCCACATGTATATCAGTGACACCTTCGGGGGAGGAAAGGGGGAGTGACGAACCCGGCCCTGGATGTGTGGCAATCGGGGAGGAGTGTGGAGGGGTGTGTTTTGGTGTATCTCCGCTCGATTGGCGTGTCGGGGTCACGGGATGCTATGCATCTGATCACATGACCGGACCTAAGATACGTAGTAATGGCCCGGTCATATGACCGGCACTGCTGGTTATCACTGAGAAATTTTGACCAATGACTCTCTCCCGATCAACACATGTGACCTGAGGAAACCAATTGCGGTCCCAGATGGATTAGTCCACTTAGGTGTGAGATTACATCCACACGAGTCATGTGACTCATTATTAAAAACAAAATTTTCTTAGTGTTTTAATACTCGTTTCAATGAATTATTATACAGAATGGATATGGGTTTGCCTCCTCTATCTAACCATAGGATTATTAATATATTATTTGACAAATCATGTTATTGTATTGTAAATGTGAATCATGTGACAGTAGTAATTGAATTACTGACCTCCTATATAAAGAGGTCATGTGCAGCCATATAACACCTTTGAAAAAGCTGTCCACTGACAGCGAAACGCGTCAGGCTTGTTCCTCTTTGCACCTCGGTCTATGGGACTTTGTGGACTCTGATTCCATCCACTATCCATTGGACGGTCTGGGTCACCTCTGGTCCAAACCACAAAGGTTAAAGGGTACTCCATTCATCGTGCTGTGAACCACTGCCATTTTGGTGAAATCCTGCTACAACAGGCTCAACACGAGAAGGACTTTTCCCTTCACAAATTCCTTGGGACCGGTAAATATCTAAAAACATCTGAGACCATTGCCATTGGTCAGTGACCACGTTTTTAAATATATATGGACTGTAGCCCACAGAACTGTATGACAAGTCCCTGATAATTGACCACGGATAAGAGGACAATATATGAATGCTGCCATTTAGAAATTTTTATGCAGTTTTAGCATTTTTATGTATGTCTATCATTGTATGCAAATGCTTTAGTGACATTAATTCATGAGTTAACAAACTCCTTTTTAACCTTTTTCAATAAATAAGGGTTGTTTAGACTAATATGCTACACATGATTCATTTTTAAATTTATCAAAGGTAGCGCTGTTAATTTCCCTTTGTGTCTTGTGTATGTATTGTGGAGAGTGACAACCTCCATTAAAACAGCTGCTAGGGAAACCAACCCAAAGTAGCGCCCGTTTTAGATACATTTCGGTATATCTTTTCTTGCTCTGTTTGTTCTGTATGTTCCCAACAATATTGGGTGTCCTGCTTCCAAGCAGACCATTGCGCGCTGGATCTGTAGTGCGATTCAGCATGCTCATTCCATGGCTGGATTGCCGTTACCGAAATCAGTGAAGGCCCATTCTACTAGAAGGGTGAGCTCGTCCTGAAGAACTGTCCGGGGGTTCTCGGCATTGCAACTTTGCTGAGCAGCTGTTTGGTAGGGTTCAAACACTTTTGAAATGTTTTACAAGTTTGATACCCTGGCCGCTGAGAACCTCATGTTTGGTCAATCGGTGCTGCAGAGTCATCCGCACTCTCCCGCCCGTTCTAAAGCTTTGGTATAACCCCATGGTTCTTGAAGTGACCCCAGCATCCTCTAGGACAGGGCTGGCCAAACCAGTCCTCGAGATCTACCAACAGTTTACATTTTCCAGACCACCTAGCTGGTGCACAGGTGTAGTCATTACTAATTAAGATGTGCTGCATTCATTCCTAACAGACAATTCTGCAGATCTCCAGGAGGCCTGGAAAACATGAACTGTTGGTAGATCTCGAGGACCGGTTTGTCCAGCCCTGCTCTAGGACATATGAGAAAATAGGATTTTAATACCTACCGGTAAATCCTTTTCTCTTAGTCCGTAGAGGATGCTGGGCGCCCGTCCCAGTGCGTACTGTATCTGCAGTTATTGGTTGTGGTTACACACAGGTTGTGTTATGATTTTTGTCAGCATATTGCTGCAAACTCTTCATGCCGTTGGCTTGTGTTCTGTTGAATGCCACGTTCTGCGGCATGCTTGAGGTGTGAGCTCGTAAGATGCTCACCGTGGTTTAACAATAAATCCTTTCCTCGAAATGTCCGTCTCCCTGGGCACAGTTCCTATAACTGAGGTCTGGAGGAGGGGCATAGAGGGAGGGGCCAGGTCACACCATTTGAAAGTCTTAAAGTGCCCATGTCTCTTGCGGATCCCGTCTATACCCCATGGTTCTTGAAGTGACCCCAGCATCCTCTACGGACTGAGAGAAAAGGATTTACTGGTAGGTATTAAAATCCTATTATCTGCAAATGGAGATGCAACTGAGGTGCGTATGATTGGCTGCAGAACATGCACAGTGCTAAATTCTCTGAATTCATCAGAAAAGTGAAGGCTCCATGTGCGGCCTGTTATCAGTCTGTCCATGTAGTGGCCCCAAGAAGGAATGGGGGAGGGGTCGGTTACAAATTACACGGACCTTATGGAGGGCCTGTTTCCGCCACTCAATGGCTCACCTCCCCCCAACCCCCCACCCACCTATCAGCTCCCTTTTACGTCATCAACCTGGGCTCCAATGACTGCAAGCAGAGCCGGCCCTAACCAATATGATGCCCTAGGCAAGATTTTAGCTGGTGCCCCCCAGCCTCGCCGCTAGTTCCGCCCCTAACCCTGCACCCCTTTTCAAGCACCATCACCCCTCACCCATAGCAGTCCTCATTTTGGTGCTCCGACCCCCTATATTTTAAATAGGAACAGTGCGCATGTTCGGCGCACAGGCCAAAAAGGGGAGTGTTCTTGCTGGGAAGAGGCATGACCACACAATAGTACCCCCGAATCAAATTACACCATACAGTAGTGGAACTTTATTTACATTTTATCATGTGATAGTGTCCCTTATTCAAGTTACATCACACAGTAGTACCACATTACCTTATAAATGTTACTCCTCACAGTAGTGCCCTTAATTCACATTACATCACACCTAATTGCTCCTTATTCACATTACACCACAACATATTGCTCTTTATTCACATTAAACCACACAGTAGTGCCCTTTCTCTATGTTACGCCACACAGTAGAGCACCTTATACACATAATGCCACACATTAGAAAATGCATTTATACACATAATACCACACACTAATGCCGCTTACACATATGACACACATTATTAATATCCTTATAAACATAATGCACCTTACACATTATGCCAACCTTTACTAATGCCCTTATACACATAATGTCCCTTTTAAATACTGTATGCCGCATTTTAGTGCCCTTATACAGATAACACACATAGTGACCCTTACAGATATGCCGCACATTAGTAACGCATTTATACAAATGACACACATAATACATAATATCCCAAACACTACTGCACAACCAATTTACCTGCACATGGCTGCTAACACTGTGACCTCTGCCTTTGCTTAGATACATCTCGTGTCAATATGACATGCAGCAGGAGATGCCTGGCGTGAGTCAGCTGGCAGCTATGCTAACGTCAGGCCCCTGTTTTTGTCGAACATGCCTCTTATTTGCATTACTATGTGGCTAGGATGCACAAGCAGCTTCTGCTGATTAAAATTATATGCGGCATGGGGGGCGTGGCCTAACCGGCATTAGGGAAAGCTGTAATCTTGTGGATCTCCGGGCTGAATCTCTTAATAAATGTGCCCTGGCCTAATCTAAATACGCCTTGCCGGCCTCTATTCATACACCCGAACCTGCTAACCCGTCTGGCACCAGGAGCCGAGTGCTGCGGAGTCGGGGGGACCCTGCTTCGCCCCCTGCAGATTGCGGCCTACCTCCGGTGTTGGAGCCGGGACCTCGATTTCTGTGGCGGGCCGCCGAAGCGATCCGTCTGCTGGACCCGGGCCGACCCGCCTCCCACCGCGGATCACCTATCCTGCTCAACCGATACCCGCCGCTGCAGGGGCCATCGCCGCGCTGCCCGTGGACCCAGCTGGGAGCCGAGGACAGCGGAGACCACCTGAGGTGAGGGCTGCTGCGAGCGGCGGCGGCCATCTTGCGGTTGGCGCCGCCGAACTCACCAACGCTGCTGCGGTTGCTGGGGCGCTTCTCTGGGGTCCCCGGGCCTGACATCACACTCCCAACGCTCCCCCTGTGCTGACCCTGTGCTCCGGTGGCCGCAGACATAGCACAGACCCGCGGGACGGGACATCTCCGGCGGCCATCTTGGGACTGGCGCCATCTCAGGACCTGATCCCCAGCTTGTAACTCCCAAAGTGCAGAGACTGCGGAGCCAGGAGAGTCACTAGGCCTCTCTGCAGGTTGCGGCCTGCGTCCCCTGCACTACCCAAAGACTAGATCTCTCGTCGAGGCCCGCTGGTCCACCATGATCCGCCCGTGACCTGGTGGCCCCCGAACTGTTCCTCCTTCGCACTCACCACCAGTGGAGCCGAGCACCGCCCGCGGCTGTCACGAATCTCCCCGCCCCACCACCAATTCGGAGGCTTCTAGCGGAGATTGACGGAGACTCACCGGCCCCTGTCCATGACACCGGGCAACTGCTGCTGCTGCTACACTCCTGCACCCGGTCCCCCCCGTGGTGGCTCCTGGACAATAAGCGTACCACCCCTTCGGTCCAAGCCTCCCCATACGAACGAAACCGCCGCACTTTCCAGCACCGTACCTATCTCCCTCATTGTCGCACCTACTTATCTACAATACGCGACCGCACAACACGACAATGGAGCGCTACCTCTGATCTACCAACGGTCACCCACAGCTGCGACTGTGACGTTCAGCCCACAACCCTCGGACCTCCTCTACCGCGGTGACTAGCATACTCACAAACGGCACAGACTGGGTATACCTCAACTCTCTAAGACGCCCACCAATTCTCATGTTCCACTGATCACATCATAACTCAGCCCTCCAGTGGTTCCCTCTCTGGCAACTAGATAGTCCCACTCTACCCTCCTACCTCAATGCTTTGTGTGGTCCCTTCCTCTCCAAACCCATTCACCAAGGTGCAAACATGTCCAAACCCAACCCGAACACAAGAAGACGTGCGGGTACAGACATTTCCCAACATTTCACCAAAACCGACAAGAGCGACAAATCCTCCCTACCCTCTGGCCCTCCCTCTCCCAGCCTATCTTTTCCAGGTGGAGACGACCCGCTACCCTCACCCGCCCCATCGACCAAAGAGGATACCATGGCTCTGAAGTCGCTCATAATGGACTTTAAAGAATCACTGGAAACCAAGCTCGACAGAGCAGTTACCTCTATTAGGTCAGATATCTCATCCTTATCCTCCAGAACCTCCAAACTGGAAGCCAGACAAGACGTTCTACAAAAAGACCACATAGAAACGGTCAGGGACATAGACCATCTCATCCAAGATATAACAGAGCTCCGATCCAAGAACGAGGACTTGGAAAATCGCGAAAGGAGAAATAACCTCAGAATTCGCAACATTCCAGAGTCCATTCTCCCGGCAGCCCTCGAAACATACCTCCAAAGGCTGTTCTCCACTCTTTTGCCAAGTGCAGCTTCTCGGGAGCTGCCTTTGGAGAGAGCTCACAGAGCCCTCCGACCTAGACCCCAAGATGGCGAGCCCCCGAGAGACGTCATCATGCGCTTCCTCAACTTCAAGGATAAAGAGATGGTCCTTCTCCCGACCCGGGGCAAGCCACACATAATGTTCGAGGATGTCAAATTGCAATTCTTTCAGGACTTAGCCACCTCCACCTTCCCCTTCAAACTCCTGGTCGAATATAATGGAAAAACAATCGTCATTAAAGACCCGAGAGAAGGAAATGACTTCCTATCACACCTGGAGGACTCTGACCCACTTGTTGACCAAAGTTCTAACCTTCACCCACCCTGATTGCCTCAGCACCTTTAATTACATGGACACTCCATTCATTATATTGTTATAGTACCCCTGTTGACTACTTTACCTGTTTTAGTTTTACATCTTGATCGTTCCATATACCTATTGTATATTGTCTGCCCTTACTTTTCTCCAGCCCACCTTGCTAACCCCGCTACTTGAAGTCCCGCGGTTAAAGCTCCCCCTTTGGGCCCGCCCACCTACGTGCTTCACGCAGCATACTGATAACTAACACACACTTTATACTCCTATATAGGAACCAAGATGTTCAGTTCGAAAATCTAACTACTTTTTAGTTTTGTTGGTATTAATGTAGTATTGCTATTATCGCACTTGTTGTTTGACCTTGCATGTCACCCTTTATCCACACACCACTTACACAAAGACTTATTCGCCTCTCAGCTACTGTTGCCTCTCTCACACAGACCACCACTGTACTCGCCACACAAGCCCACACTGTTGTTTTCAAACACCTAGACCCGCCCCCCCCACCTCTTCCCCTCCGTGGAGGGAGTACGATCGCTCCCCGACGCTCCTCCACTTTGGATCCTTTGATCCTACTCTCTGTGCCCGTTCCTTCTCGCTGGTCGTAAGGAACTCCTACACAGGGTCGCCCTACTTCCCCCCCCCCTTTTTTTTCTTTTCTTTTTTTTTTCTCACTACTGTTTTATTTTCTCTTCCTCCTCTCCTTCTACGCCTTTCTCTTTCTCCCCCATTTCTCCTTTGCGCACCCTCCTAACACCTTAAAAGATGCCCCTACTCCTGGCGTCTTTGAACACCAAGGGTCTCAATACCCCCCAGAAGCGCTCGTCCCTGTTCCGCTCTCTTCAAACCCTAAAAGCGGGAATTGTGCTCATTCAAGAGACTCACTTCAAATCCCGATCGCACCCTTCCCTAACCACTAAACGCTACCCAACGGCCTTTTATTCTTCAAGCCAATCGAAACACAATGGGGTGGCCGTCCTGATCCACTCCAAAATCCCATTCACGCTCCATTCGACCCACACAGACTCGAATGGCCGGTATATCATTCTGACGGGCACGCTCGGACACCTGGAATGCACGATCGCCACTGTCTACGCCCCCAACTCCGGGCAATCCTCTTTTTTT
This sequence comes from Pseudophryne corroboree, assembly GCF_028390025.1. Taxonomy (NCBI): domain Eukaryota; kingdom Metazoa; phylum Chordata; class Amphibia; order Anura; family Myobatrachidae; genus Pseudophryne; species Pseudophryne corroboree. The sequence goes on along the minus strand of NC_086444.1, from coordinate 92,844,925 downwards.
AATACTTTTTTCTCAGATCTAAACAAAATCAGAAAAGGTTACTTAATACTAGGAGGGGACTTCAACACTGTCCCAGACACCGACCTAGATAAATCCTCTGGCCAGTCCCGCCCCCACCGAGACTCTCCTTCACGCTCTTTAAATAAACACATCCACGAATCTGGCCTCTTCGACGTTTGGCGAGCTCTCAACCCAACAGCCAGAGACTATACCTTCTTCTCGACCCCGCACCAATCATACTCTCGAATCGATCTCTTTTACTGCGGCACATTGCTCTCTCAACACGTACTAGACTCATCTATCCTCACTAACCCTTGGTCAGACCACTACATTATCACCGCCTCCTTCGACTTCCTTGACACCCCGACAACTCGCCCCAATTGGAGACTAAACGAAACGCTCTTGAAAATCCCTCAATTTCAGGAAAAAATCAAGCTAGCTCTAGCCGACTACTTCTCCTTAAACATGACCGACTCTATTTGCACCCCACTAATCTGGGAAGCCCACAAAGCCGTAATCAGGGGACACATCATTAACTACGTGTCACATAGGAACAGGGATCGCAAACAAAAAATATCATCCCTCACAGTTGAGGTCCACAACTTAGAAACACTCCATAAGCAACGACCCTCACATCTACCAGGGCCAATTTGAACGCTATGCTAGCCGAAAAAATAGGATTTTGGTACTTACCAGGTAAATCCTTTTCTTTGAATCCATAGGGGGCACTGGAGTACTCTTGGGATATGGACGGGCGTAGCCGAACAAAGGCACTGAATATTCAAATTCAGGACTCTCCCCCCCCTCCATATCCCCAAGTACCTCAGTGTACCTTGCCAGTGTTTTTTACTGAGCGAACAGGATATAGAGAGGTTGACAATGGAGAATCCCTATAACATAACGGACAACCACAAAGTTGATCCGTAACCTTATTGTCAACTAAACAGTTGACACCTTAACCGATAGAACTTTATAATTTGAGCCAATCGGTGAAAATGTGTTACCATAAGCTCCCTTGAGCTTAATACCATCCAAGTTAAATTTGTTCACTAAGCTCCTTTGAGCTTAAAACAACCCAGGTAAAACTGCTCTGGGTGGGCGTCCAGTGCCCCCTATGGATTCAAAGAAAAGGATTTACCTGGTAAGTACCAAAATCCTATTTTCTTTATCATCCACTAGGGGTCACTGGAGTACTCTTGGGACGTACCAAAGCTTCCCTCGTGGGCGGGAGAGCTGTTTGATACTTGTAACAGTAGGCAGGCCAAAGCTAAATGCTGATGGCGCCACCATTAATAACGTATAAACGTGCACAAACGTGGTGCACTGAAGGCTATGTAGCCGCGTTGTAGACGCTCCACGACCCGTTGGGTCTGACATTCCCACAGAACCTGTGGGATGAACTATTACTGACGTAGGCGATTGTAACTTAGCCTTAAAGTAAGTCTGACTTGTAGTCATTATTATCCAACTGGATAATGTCTGCTGAGAAACTGGCTAACCCCAGTTTACAGTATCATATAGAACAAACAACGTATTCAGATCACGTACTGTAGACGTTCGGTACATATATAAACGCGTAACGCGTGTACCACATTCAGAATTCAAGAATGTGCAGTCCACACAGGAACCACTATTGGTATATTGATGTGAAGAATACGAAAGCGGATTTCGTCCGAAGATCTGCTTTGTCATGAGAAACTCAAATACGGTGGCTTGGAATACAAGGCACCCAAATATGAAAACAAAACCTTTGCCGAAGCACCCTTGCCGAAGGCAAGGCTAGAAGAAAAATGTTTTCCAAAGTGAGAAACTTAATTCTCATTTGTTGTAAAGGTTCAAAAAATATGAAACTTACTTCCCCTTTGTTGAAAGGGTTCCAAAATATGAAAACTGTAATAAATCTGAACCCAACCTCAAATCGCCTGGCGCTGTAGGTGGGATAAATAGAGTCTGAACTTTGGTGACACCTTGTAGAAAGATGTTTACAGACGCAAATAGAGGCAAACTTCTTTGAAAATACGTTTACCACACAGATACCTGCACTGTTAGTGCAGATGAACGCAGTTTTCCATTCCATCCCGTTTAACAGAATACGGGTACTTGAAGTATGATGTTGGAAACTTCTGAGGTTTACAACCTATGTAAGCACACGAAATGTTTTAATAATGAGCTGCCTTAAGCGGCTTACTATTTCGTTACATGGTTGGTATAACCGATACTGTAATGCTCTATTTTTTTAAGAGGGCGGTCTTATGGAACGTTTCACGAATTTGCGTGTCATCCTTGCGCAGGGGCCATGCTAATCTTCTCTGTATCGTTCCAACTTTAGTATATGTGCTGCCGAAGCGAGCACTGAACCCTCACCCCGTCAACCGCAGCTGCGGTACATAGATAATAGGTACATAGGTAACTATGGGTAAAAGAACGTTCCCTGATGTAACAGGTTGGACGTATTATGAGCGGGCCAAGATCGTGTGCAAGTATTCCTTGAAAATTCGAGAAGCAAACTTCTCTGAAACCCATAAGATACCACCAGTATGCCTGTGACGAACTGTCTTCTGATCCGTTTTGGCAACGAAGAAAGAAGCGGAAATTGGTGAAGCCAGATACACGATGCTGAATGACCCCATGAATGTGATGTACACATACTGAGCTTTTGTAATTGTGGTGAGATGCCCTCATGTATACTTGAGGGTAACCCCCTTCTGTGGACTCACATCTGAAACACCTCTGGATTTAATGTCCAGTGTTTTAAAATCCAAACCCTGACAGGTGAGATCGTCTGTCTAACAGATGTCCACTCACGGATTGATATTTTGACATTTTCACATAATGGCGTTCTGAGCCATTGAAGATTTGAGTTACCTACCGCCTTGCCATGCGGCTTATTGGTTCTCATTGGTTGTTGAGTATGCAACTGCCGTTGCTTTGTTTGACTGCTTAAGGGCAGCGTGAGCCAGGTATGAAAAACAAAATTACATGAAACTCACGGTTGTTCCTCTCCACAGAAATCTTTAGTAAAAAGCGAAAGATTTATTTGTTCTGAAGAGAAACCAGAGTCTATCCCTGGTCAGACTGAAAGCGATTTATTGCATTGTAAAATGCACATAGTTCTAGGACATTTATCTATTGCATTGTAAAATGCACAGAGTTCTAGTACATTTATCGACAGCAATCTGTCGTGTTTTAGAACCTTATAACGACAAATCCTGACTCTCTGTGACTGTAATCCAGAGTATACGCACCCTTGTTCCTTTGTGGGTAAAGCAAATGAAGGGTGGCGAACTAAATTGAAAACCCATCTTTATTCTTAATAAGTGAATACACCAATGTACCGCTAGTGTAAGTGTACTTTTGTTGTTGCTGGTGTAGTAGGTAAAAGTCTTTGAATTACCATATTTATAATCTTACCTAGGAATTGACATCGTTTAGACAGACTTAGATGTGATTGTTACTTAATCTGCTACCGCAGTATACCTTAGTAACGCAAGATATAGGAACTTTGTTGATACATAGTTCTTATGTGAGATGAGCTATCATTCCAACATCACTTTGGTAAATACAGGAAGCGATAAGCAACTGTAGAAATGAAATGGTTAATGGTTGCGGCGATTTGCAAACGCTAAACCTGTGATGAAGAAACCGGACTGTGTAAATACGCATTGTGAAGGTCAAATGCAATTATACAATTTTGTGTCTTCAATAAGCAAAAACTAACTGCAGAAAATTACTTGCTGATTGATATTGGAACGGAGCTGTTTGATTTTGCTCAAACAGAGGGGAATAAGTAACTCTGACTCTGTTGGCGTACTACTGCCTGGTTTATAAACCAGCAAAGACTAAATGACAACCTGCCAACCCGTTCGACAGAAGCAGTTTTGTACTCCAAGCTGTAAATAGCTGAGACATATATGAGTTGAAGTCATGAAACCTCGCAACTGTAACATGAAAAGACACACTTCCACAATTGTAAAAGAGGTCATCAACCCACTGACTTGTGACTGTAACGTCCTGTATATGGAACGCTTCAAGAATTTGCATGTGAACCTTCCAATTTTGTGCTGCCGAAGCAAGCACTCGTTACAAGGCGTGACTTTTTTTTTTTTTTTTTTTATAAAGGAATAAAACGCTGTTACAAGTAAATTGTATGCGCTAATGGCAGAATATCCTAAAGGGATAAAATGTCGTTACACATATATCAAATTTAGGAGCAAACAAGCTCTGGCCTTGTCGCGCGTTACTAACGACAATGAAAGTAACCGGCGTTAGCAGAAGCTTTACAGATATACTCTGCAGCTTCTTTTAACCGTGATCGGTATGGTTTCATACATAGATTCTAGTGACCCAAATGTATCTGTGGTTTTTATAATGTTTGACAGAAACGCATATACCAATGGCGGATCGCGTCCTTTTGGAAACGATTATTTATGGTTGTCCAAAACCCCGCACTATCTGAGTGCTGGACTAATGTACCCTTCTCACTCGTAGTTATCGGTGTGAGATTTGACATAGAATCGTGCATTAAATTATAAGACTAGTGAAATAAACACTCTGGTACCCAAAGGAAAATTGTCACTTTGGAAAGATTGTCTTTTGTTAGCGCTGGCGGAGTTATTCTGAGACTCCGATTACCGCTGTTTTAACTTGAATTGCCAATGTTAACATTTTTAGTCTGCACTAGAGCCTTATTCGCTATGTAGACAAACATCATAATAGGCAACAGACAGACACTTGCACGACTTAATACCATTATTATATGGCATATATATCTATATATATATGTTATTGCTGAACAGCATATTTATTAGGAAACTAAAGTGTTCTTTATGTGAAAAGCAGTTCACATGGGCATGAAACCCGAACCAAATTCCTACTAACACCCCTGCGCCTTCTGGTGGCTTAAAGATGTAGGGCAGGAATGTTCTAGAATTGAACTAAAAATTCCCACTAACACCCCTGCGCCTCCTTGTGGAGTAGAGGTGTACAGTCTGGAATTATAACTGGAAAAAACCAGCAATGATTAAAATGGCCGTCATGCCATGCTTTCCTAGAAAATCACAGTACAGGTTACCTGCTGCAGTTTTAATATAGGCTTAATAGCCTATTATACAGTTACTAAGCTTAATAGCCTATTATACAGTTACTAAGCTTAATAGCCTATAATACAGTGCATTTATTCAAATAATATGAGCACTGCCTGCAGTGTATGCCAGTGTAACCAAAAATAACAGAAAACATGGTTAAACGTGCAATAGGGTATGCCACTGATAACCTATTGCCAGCCAAAGCCTCATATATATATTATATATATATATACAAAGTGTTTACACATATATATTATAGACAGTTTCGCCAGCAAAAGCTTTATTATATTTATATATATATAAAACGTGCTGAAACATCCCAGTACACAGTGTACATTGTTTAAAGTGCTGCGCTGCTTGTGTATTTTGAACCCATGCAGCCTTTGCTGCTGCCATGGGTATTATTCCCCCTCCCCCCCCCTGCATCCCTTACCTGCAGCGTACGGAGATCGGGAACAGGGAGAGCGCCTGAATCTAGCGCCGGGGAGCCGTCCGGCAGCTGCTTCCTACAGCAGTACACAGTCTCCCTGTGTCTGCGGTGTCTCACTGGAAGAGCGGCCGGCGTCCTTTAGTGACGTGCGGCCGCTCTTTAGTACAGAGGAGCGTCTCGGCGGCGTGCCGGGCCATCAGAGCAGCGAGAGCGGCCGGCGTCTGAGTGACGTGCGGCCGCTCTGCTTAGTTGAGCGCCCGGAGGATGTCGGCGGCGTGTAGCGGTGCCGCATCAGAGCCGTGAGAGCGGCCGGCGTCTGAGTGACGTGCGGCCGCTCTGCTTAGTTGAGCGCCCGGAGGATGTCGGCGGCGTGTAGCGGTGCCGCATCAGAGCCGTGAGAGCGGCCGGCGTCTGAGTGACGTGCGGCCGCTCTGCTTAGTTGAGCGCCCGGAGGATGTCGGCGGCGTGTAGCGGTGCCGCATCAGAGCCGTGAGAGCGGCCGGCGTCTGAGTGACGTGCGGCCGCTCTGCTTAGTTGAGCGCCCGGAGGATGTCGGCGGCATGTAGCGGTGCCGCATCAGAGCAGTGAGAGCGGCCGGCGTCTGAGTGACGTGCGGCCGCTCTGTTAGTTATAACACTCCCGTGCTCAGCGGCTATGGCATTCTACAGCTCACACACAGCAGGGCGGCAGCGTGAGCTGACCGCCCTGACACTCATACCTTGTGCTGCCTTCTCCTGGCTGTGACGAGCTTCTCTCTGCTCCGTTTCAGCCTCCAGCATCTCATCTTGGCTGCGTTGCAGCTGTAGATCTTTCCAGCTCTTTGTCTCCTTCTGGCTGTGACGGAGCTTCTTCCTGTAAGCTCCGTTCAGTTTGCAGGAGACAGTGGCTGCCTGTGGCTGTGAGGGTGCTCTTTGTGAGGACCGACACGCCATGCGCTTGCCTATAGCGCCTGTGGCTGTGAGGGTGCTCTTTGTGAGGACCGACACGCCATGCGCTTGCCTATAGCGCCTGTGGCTGTGAGGGTGCTCTTTGTGAGGACCGACACGCCATCCGCTGCCTTGCAGCGGCACCATCCCGGACCCATGTTTTTCAGAAACTGGGACGGGAAGTGTAAAAATTAAAAATAAAAATCTTCTGAAAAGTGGCCATTGCCACAAGCCGATGTTCATCTGTGAGCACCGAAAAAACACTGGCAAGGTACACTGAGGTACTTGGGGATATGGAGGGGGGGGAGAGTCCTGAATTTGAATATTCAGTGCCTTTGTTCGGCTACGCCCGTCCATATCCCAAGAGTACTCCAGTGACCCCTAGTGGATGATAAAGAAAACCGAGCACTCACTCCGCTGGCTGAAACAAAAATTCTACGAAAAAAGTAATAAAGCCGATTCACTATTGGCCGGCAGATTGAGGGCTCGGAAAGCGCACACTGCTATCCCGACTATCAAAGACGAACATAACACCCTCCAATACAACCCAAAGACTATTAACTCTCTTTTTCGGACGTACTATGAGCAGCTCTACAATTTGCCAGACACTTCCTCCTCAATAGACCCGACCCACCCCACGGTTGCAGACTACTTAGCCTCCGCAGATTTGCCTCGTATCGACGCCAACACCTCCACGGCCCTTAACAAACCCATCACCCCCGAGGAATTAACCCTTGCCATCGGTAGTCAGAAACCATCTAAGGCCCCGGGCCCGGATGGCTACCCAATGTCATATTATAAAACTTTTCAACCTGCACTACTTCCCCACCTCACGTCACTATTCAACCTTATCTTAGATGGGTCTTCCTTCCACCCCCACACTACCAAGGCCGTCATTACCGTGATCCCAAAACCCAATAAAGATCCCCAATTCATTTCTAACTACAGACCCATATCACTTTTAAACTCAGATCTGAAAATCTTCGCTAAAGTACTGGCTAATAGACTTAATCCTATTCTCCCCTCGCTCATACACCCCGACCAAGTGGGCTTCGTTCAATCCAGACAGGCACTCGACAACACTAGACGTGTCGTGGATATCATCGACCACATTAATCTTCACAAGATCCCGTCCCTGATCCTTGCCCTAGACGCAGAGAAGGCCTTTGACAGAGTTTCTTGGCCCTTCATGCGACAGACTCTACAACGTTTTGGCCTTCAAGGTAAATTTCTTCAAGCCATACAAGCCTTATACCAGAACCCCTCGGCGTCGGTTCTTTCCAACGGCCTACTATCGGACCCCCTCAAAATTTCAAATGGAACACGACAGGGATGCCCACTATCTCCCCTTATATTCGCACTCATCATTGAACCCCCCGCAAGCCACATCCGGACTAACCCTGACATCACGGGAGTCCAAGTCAACCACACTCAATACACCATCTCCCTCTTTGCCGATGACATCCTCCTGACCCTGACAAACCCAACTATTTCTCTCCCGAACCTATTCCAAGAACTAGCCACATATGGCAATTTCTCAGGTTATAAAATTAATCAGACCAAATCCGAAGCCCTCTCTTTGCACATCCCCAAACTAACTAAATTACAACTACAAAAGAATTTTAATTTTTCCTGGCGCAGACGCTCTCTCAAATATCTCGGAATCTCCATCACCAAATCTTACGGCTCTCTCTACAAGGCTAACTACCCCCCTCTCATCACGTCAATCCTCACTGATATCCAACAATGGGAATCTTACTTTCTCTCTTGGGTGGGACGAATTAACGCTATAAAAATGAATATCCTTCTCAAACTTCTCTACTTGTTTCAGACACTCCCAATCTCCGTACCCTCCCAGACTCTTAACAAACTCCAGTCCTCCCTCTGTAAATTTATCTGGAACCACAAAAAGCCTAGAATCCGGCGGGATATCTTAGCTAAACACTCTCAAAACGGGGGTCTAGGCCTTCCCATCCTTCAACGCTATTATGACTCGACCAGATTAAGCCAAATGGTTGCCTGGCATGCCCCAAAACACACTAAAAGATGGGTCGATCTAGAGAGCGATTTGTCGGGACTCCCATCTATCTCTCACTTTCCTTGGCTCTCTAGTAAAATACGCACCCCACCCCACCGCACCTCCCCCGCAATAGAATTGACACTTACACATTGGCGAAACCTGAACAAAAAATTAAAACTATCAAGCCACCCCTCCCCTCTAACTCCCATCTGGAGCAACCCAGCATTTACCCCGGGACTCTCTCGGGAAATGGCCCGCCCCTGGATCTCAGCAGGAGCTACCAGAATACACCACTTCACAGGGACGCACTCTATTAAATCATTTTCTGACCTACAAACTGCGCACAACCTACCTAACTCTCTGTTCTATCAATACCTACAAATTCGCCACTTTCTTTCCTCTCTACAGTTAACGTTTCCTCTATCGGCCCCCACACCTTTTGAGAGACTCTGTATTTACAATCCCACCAGTAGAGGTACCATCTCCCTCCTCTACAAAACTATCCTCAGCCCTACACCCCCACCCCTCGAACCACATGAGATAGCATGGGAGGCTGACATGGGGTGCCACCTAGAGGACGAGGGTTGGGATGCAATCCGCACCGCGATTTCACAATGTTCCATCAGCGTGGCCATACGGGAAAACTCATACAAAATATACACACGATGGTACCTGGTACCGGACCGACTGCATAGGATCTACCCCGACACCTCCAACCTTTGTTGGAGAAGCTGCGGCCACGTAGGCACATTCTACCATATTTGGTGGACCTGCCCGGTGATTGTTCAATACTGGGCAAAGGTCCGTAAGCTTATTTCACGATTAATCGACTTGCCAGTGCCCCTATCGCCCGCGAACCTCCTCCTCTGCTCTCCGCCCGATCACATCTCTAAGGACTCTAAAAACCTGGTTCTCTTTATATCTTGCGCAGCAAAATATCAAATAGCAAGTAAATGGAAGAACCCCGAAGCCCCCAGCAGCCAGGCACTCACAAATAGAATCTGGTTTGTGGCAAACATGGAATACATTACTAGCCTTCGCCATAACACAGTTAAAAAGTTCCACTCCACCTGGCTCCCATGGTACAGGCTCCACGACCGCCCCCTCCCAGGACTAAACTAATTAAAGAACCCGCCCCGCGACCACAACCCCTCCTCCTATATCCCCCCCCCCCCTTTTTTTTTTTTCTTCTCTTCCCTCTCCTCTCTCTTCTATTTTCCCTCCTATCCTCTGGACCCACATTCCATTAAAGACACCGTTCTATTCCCTCGCTCTCTCCCTCCCTACATAGCTCTGGATTCTTCGGCTTCCAGTTCTTCTCTCTGTCAACCGTACCACACTTTTTCACCGTTCTCTCAAGGAAGTTTATTTACCTATTTTGTCTCTGTAATGACCACTCTGTTTTTACAATCTCCTGTTTACTGCTTATATATTAACAGTTGACTTATATGTTTCTAACATAAAATAAAAATTATATGATGAAAAAAAAAATTATATGCGGCATGCCTATATTCTGTGTGCAGCTGTGGATGTATCTGCATATGAAATACTACATTACAGTGATTTCCAGGAATACACTCGCTCCAGTATGCAGTAAGTTAGCATTTCGTATGCAGATACATCCGCAGTCATACACAGAATATAGGCATGCCACATATAAATTTAATCAGCAGAAGCTGCTTGTGCCCTTAGGAAAACCAAATGCCCTAGGCATTTGCCTATATTGCCTATGCCTAGGGCCGGCTCTGACTGCAAGGAGGCTGCTGCCACCGAGCAGCAGCAGCGGCCTCCTCTGCCTGTGCGGTGACAGCGATGGGGGGGATTTATCGGTCAAACTGATTGCGCCCCCCTCCTGATCCACTCCTGGCTGTAGTGCATTACACACACACACACCCGTACAGCGTGTGTTGCCATAAATACTGTTTTCAACAATATTTTTTGGGAAGAATGCATGGTCACGCCCTCTTCCAGTAGGACACGCCCATCATTAATTGTGCCCGGCCATACGTTCATAACTCCGTGTTTCTAGGTGTCATCTGGGCGGCTTGTCAACATACACAAGAGATCCGTATAGTGGGCTTGCAGCCAGATGTCTTTGCTATTATGAGTAATGCATACTGTATGATGAAGGGACAGCGGAAAAACGGTGGGCAGTGAAACTATACACATGAAGTTGTGGGGATACTTGTATAACAAATGTGTCCTCATATGGTGTTGCTCAAGTCGCAGCAAAGAGCCCCTCTTGGTGGGCAAGGTCCCAGGTGACTCAGTGGCGTCGAGCATCTTTTTCACACAAAAGGGGTTTAAGTGCTAGGGAAGTCTAGGCATAAAATAAAGGTATGACAAGAGTTTGGGACAATTTTGATGAGGATGAAATGTAGGAAAGACTGTGGTATGAGAGTATAGCGTCATTCTACACTCACTACAGTATGCAGTAATATGTATTGGAGTGTCGTGCGGAAGGTTTGCATGATATATATATATATACTCTCTATATTTTGTGTCAGTAACAGGCTACAGTAGGTGGTGAGTGTTGGCCACCTGTTCAGGTATTTAGAGTTTAGTATCCTTCTTTACACCATAAAAAGAGGTGTGGACAGCCAGTATGGAGTTTGGGAGATGGCTCGGCCAGCAGAGAAGAAAGTCCAGTTGTCAGAAGGATTCTAGCTGGGGCTGGTGATTTCGAACTGGGCTCAGGTTGGATAGTGGACTCCCCGGGATGGAAGCATGGAAGCGGACCGTTTGGACTGAGCCGTTAGTTAGCAACGAGGTGGTGGCTGGATTTGGTGTCTCAGTGTTTAGTTCCGATTGCACCGCTGTCTCTCCTGGATAGAAGCGGGCTGGCTAAATAAATTTTCTTCGCATGAAGACAAAGACAATGATGAAAGAAGGAGGGTGCCGAAACCTAGGGTCCG